>NC_043709.1:74415008-74444506 GCF_006229205.1 Suricata suricatta
CCATGAGAAAGAATGAAATATGGTCATTTGTAGGAAAGTGGATGGACCTTGAGGGTGTCATGCTAAGCGAAATAAGTCAGGCAGAGAAGGGCAGATACCATATGTTTGTGAGGACATTTTGTAGACTTATTAACATATACCATCAACTGACTTTTTTAAAAAAGTAGATTATCCTTGATAACTTGAGTGGGCATCATCTATTCACTTGAAATGCCTGAAGAGCAAAACTGAGGTTTCTCTGAGAAAGAAGAAATTCTGTGGTGTGCAGCATTCACTCTTACCCAAGAGTTTCTAATCTGCCCTTCCTGAAACCCGCCCTATGGATTTCAGACTTGCCTAGGCAGTACCCACAATAGCATTATCAATTCCTTATGATGGATGGAAGGGTGGGTGGGTGGATGGATGGATAAAAGAAAGGAACAACAAAGGAGGGAAGGAGAAAGAAAGGGATGGAAAGAAGGGAGAGAAGAAAAAAGGGAGAGAAGGAAGGAAGGATCCTACAGGATTCTTCAAAGGCACAATCAAACGCATACAGAAGTAAAATCTGGTCTCACCATTTAAAAAGTTCTCTGAATTTGAGTCCTGCATCAGGCTCTGTGCTGACAGCTCAGAGCCTGGAGCCTGCTTTGGATTGTGTCTCCCTCTCTCTCTGCCCCTCCCCAACTTGCTCTCACTCTCACTGTCTCTCTCTCAACAATAAACATTAAAAATAAAGATTCCTTTTGTTTTCTTTTTTTTTGTGGTAACTTTATTTTTTTTTTAGAATATAACACTATTTTTTAACATATGCAGTTATTTTCCATCATTTACAATACAGTAGTTACAATGACACTCCAAATGGGTAAGCAAAGTAAAAAATCAGAACCCCAACTTCTATTTCATGTAATTAGACTTATACAGAAATTAGAAGGTTAAGTAACAACTAGTTAATCACCTAATTTCACAGCTATATGAAGTGGCAATCATTATATAGCAGCTTATCTATGATACATTCAAGATAAATGATACAATTTATTACTTGCCCATAAGCTAAAACACAGCCTGCTTAATAAAAAAGGTTCTTATGAAGGCTGAGGAAATCACTGCTTAGAAAAGTATGTTTGCCTTTATAAAAGAAACTGCACATAAAAGAACACTAGCAGTTGGTGGGGGGGGGACTCTAGTATACATATGCAAATGCCCCAGAGGAGAGTCAGGTTTAAGTATAATCAAGATCCAAAAAGGTCAAAGCCGTCTTACAAAGCACTATCAGCTAAGATTTTTCTTTCTCTTCTTACCTCTATTTCTTCAATCCCTTCTCCAACTCCTGAGAAGTTTGCAATTGCTGCCAGTAAGTAGGAATGGCACTCACTGAAAAATAAAGATTTCTGTATCCTCTTCTCCTAAAGGAGAGTGCCATCCCATAAGAGATTCCAGATTCGGGAAGTATGAAAAGTTTTGCCCTTGAATAAGATTGAAAGCCTGAATTATTACTGCAAGTATTGAATTAAGACTATTTTTGCAAGCTTCAAGCCTAGAATTTTGTATACCATTGCTTCTGATAAATATGGTAAAAACATTGAGGGGCAGGGGAGGAGAAAGAAAGAACTAATTCAAGTAATTTATGAATACAGCATTTTACTCTCAGTCTTAAGTATAATGGGTACCTAGGTAAGCATGTAGGTAATAAATCTAAGGGAAAATTCTGATGAATAACAAGATATTTGCTTGATCCTAGTATATTCCACAGATGGCTTGTAAGACTCAAGGGAAAAATCGCAACTATACAACAGAGAAATTGGACAACACCCTCACTAGGGTCAAATGTCAAAATTGACATTACCAGTGAGGACCAGATAGACAATGTGCATCTCCAAATGGGATACTCTGAAAACACAACATCATTTATGTAGTATTCTGGCCTAGAATGCATTGTCAGAATATATTCAAGAAGCAATATCAGACGAACCCAAACTGAGAAACATCCTATTGTTTTTTAAGACTATTTTTTTAATGTTTATTTAGTTTTGAGAGAAAGGGAGAGAGAGAGAGTGTACAAGCAGGGGAGGAGCAGAGACAGGGACAGAGAAAGACAGAATCTGGAGCAGGCTCCAAGCTTTAAGCACAGAGCCCAATGTGGGGCTCAAACTCACAGACCATAAGATCATGACCTGAGCTGAAGTCGGACACTTTAACCAACTGAGCCACCCAGGCACTCCTTTTTTAAGACTCCTTTTAACAATGCCAATGTCATGAAAAACAGAGAAACTGAAAATATTACAAATCAAAGGAAAATAAAGACATATAAGCAAACACAATTCCTGTTCCTATACTGGTCCTAGACTGAAAGGAAAAGAAGTGGTATACAGGTCATTGTTGGGTTAACTGACAAAACTGGAAAATATGTGGTAGATTTGGTAAAAGTAATACATAAATATCAAATTTACTGAAGGTGACACTCTGTACATTTGAGAATTGTTCTGGGGCTATTTAAGAGCTTGCACAGATGAAAACTACAAAGGCCCTGTTCTTACAAAATATTGAAGAATTTAAGACTTAATGGACTACAATGAATGTATGTTAACATTGAACACCTCAAAAATATTAGACTGATAAAGACAGAGCAAATGATAAGCCAAATGGGATAAAATCTCAAGAACAGGTAAGACTGTGTAAATGGTATATAGGTGTTCTTTGTACTGTCATTATTCTTACAATTATTCTATAACTTTATAATCTTTCCCAAGTTAAATGGTTAAGTTTCTTTTTTTCTTCTTCAATAAAGTTTTCAGGATGTAGAATTTTTATGTGACTATGATGCTATTAAAGTAAGTGTGAGCCTAAGAATTTAACTTAAAGTCAAAGTGATCTGATTTGGAAAAGTGTGGGTCTTCTCTATCAGAATCCTCATCCAACCAAACGAACAGAATCATGTGGGGGCCTGGCAGTCGTGGGGATGCTATTTAGCTGGTTGTTGAAAGGTGTCTTTCCACCTGTGCACATTTCCTCTATCAAAAGAAAATAAAAGTACAACTACGTTCAAATGAAGTGTTTGGATGTTTAAGTATAAAAGGCAGTCTAATTTAGGCTAACATTACAGTAACTAAATAAACATAATTAAATTCAAATTCTATTCCTAAAGTACTATCTAGGGAAGCTGTGAAATCTCAATCTACCTGTGTCAGTTTTCTCATTTATAGAAATGAGGTTGAATAAAATTATCACAAAGGTCCTTTAAATTAAATGCCTAGAACAATTTAAATGAGACCTGAATGGGAGAGGAAGGGAAGAATGGAGTGGACATAGTCATATACATCCACATGAAAAAGACCCAAAGGAAAATATATCTTGTAAAAATTAAGCAGCCATTTAAAAATATGTAGTTTTACTTTTTCTTCCTGCTCTTGTTTATATTTATGAAAAGTTCAATATTCTGCACATGAAGAGCAATTATTTGTACCTTTTAGTCTAGTTTTCTGGGTACTGTGAAATTCAGGAAGTTGGGAAGTAATCAATAGCCTAAATAAGTGTACAATGGAACAGCATAAATTTTAGGAAAAAATGGGAATCAGAATAGGGTCAGGCGAGACAAAAATGGAAACTGAAGAAAATGTAGCAATGCCTTTAAATATTCTTTGTGAAATGATTTCCACGTTAATACCCAAACTACTTAATCCAAGTAATCAATTATACACGAACAGAGAAAGAAGACATTTTCAAATATGCAAGATCTCAAAAAATGTACCTCCTGTGCACCAGGAAACAGAGAATCCAATATAGAAAATTTCCAAAATGATGAGGGAAGGCATTGTGATGTCAGTAGTACAGCAGTTTTTGAGAATAGTTAGTCCATATTGGAACTGATAACAGATCAACAGATGATGGATATTTGAACCTAAAGATTATTGGACATTTTGAATATCAGGTACACATTTCTGGGGGAGATATTAGGGAGGTATTATTAGTGGAAAGTATAGAGTTAATTATGTGAGTGACAAAAAACAATAATTATTAATTTCCTAAAAAAGACAAAACAAAATAAATTGCTCAAAAGTAGAAATGGAATCAGATCACACATATCATTATATGGTTCAGTTAAGATTAATATCTGTTTAGTCCTAATATCTGATTGTCTTTTTAAAAATGTGCAGATGATCAGAGGGGAAGAGGGCTAAATCTTCGTCTCCCTTACTTAGAAATCAATGAGTAATTTCTCAAACTAGAAAATCAAGAAAAGATAACATTTTACATGTTATTTAGAAATTAAAAGATGAATAGCAGAAGAAACAACTGAAAACTATGAAGCAATTGCCAATGAAGAGGCAGAACTAGGGGTTGACAAGGCTGAGCCAGAGATCTTCTTATTTCCAGTATAAGCCCATTAACTTTTCAAAATGATGTGTACACACATATTTAACACACAAAAAAAGTTAGATAGAAAGAAGAGAAATGGCTTTATATATTTAGATGACTTTAAAAGTGATTTTTATCTTATTGAGCATGATTGTATCTACCTATATTTGAACATTTATGTATAATTTACATATATAAAATGTCAGCAGTCTACAGAACAATGCTTTATGTGTGTACATATTGGATTTTCACAACTCTGGCAATAACGGCTTCCGCTTCCCAAGAATCCAGAGCCCACTAGTTTCGAGGCATTATTTTAAATCTTAAATTTTGACTCAGTGGGGTCTAACTGAAAAGGACTATAGTGACTGCTCACAGAAAAAACAGGTTATGAAACACAGTTTCTTATTTTTTGTGATTAATGAAATATATTGTAAAAATGGTACTTCCTGGGGAGAGAGTAATAAACAAAATCTACGGTAATGAAGGTGATGATTTTCAGAGCATTTCTGTGTGAAAGACATAAAGCCCTAAAATCAACCCAATCGTTTTCCATCCCACTTCCAAGAATAAAGGAGACTAGCTCAGAAACAAACAAAAAAATACATCCAGAGGTGTTTTCTTTTCTTTGTGCAAAGAACAAACCTGAAAAATTACCTGCTCTGTAGAGTAGCTAATTATCTATCGTGTTGCTAAGGCATTTAATTGCATAGATTATGCAACATCATGTTAGCTAATCTCCTTGAGGAAACAAGAGTACAATTTAAGACCAACTTTCACCACCTTCTTTTTCAAACTTACAATAAAGATTGCCAGTATGGACATACCCATTCAAATGAAAAAACAAAACATTTGATTCTGCCTTGCCTGTCAGATACTATTACTAAAGATGTTAAGACCAGAAAATACAAATGCATTTAATATTAAGAAGACATGTCCCCAGAACTTTTTTTTTTACTTTGACAATTGCCCTGTAATTGCATTAGAGGTATAAATGTCTAAAATTATATTTCTAGGGTTCTCAGAAAACTTTTTCCTTCACATTTTCTACTGTCCTGTTAAAAAGTTACCATTAAGCAAGCATGCTTAATTAACATTAACACCCTCCAACATGCATAGGCTGAGCCATATACCAATTTTTCAATGATAAACAAGACTTTTCTTCACCGTTAAAAAGCTTTCAGTCTCACAAGGAAGAAAAATGAAAAGCCATAATTGCAAGGTGTGGCATATTCATACAATGGAATACTACTGCAGTTAGCTGAATACCTTGTGGCTACACAAAACAACATGAATACAGCTCAGGAATATAATATTAATAGGAAAAAAATAAGTGCAGGAGATTAGCATAATGATTCCATTTATATAAGACTAGAAAATACATAAAACAAATACCTTTTATTTACAAATACAAACATAAGTGAAAAAACTATAAAGTAAGAACAATAAGCATAAAATTCAGAAGTGATTTCCTCTGCACATAGCCAAAACCTCTCTCAATGATCTTTTCTCCTACTCAATAACCTACCATGGCTCCCCACTGAATCTGACAGATTTCTATCACTTCAGCCAGAGAAGTCCTCACTACCTCAAAGGTGATAGCAATTTTCTCTTTTTTAAATTGGACAGAGGATATGATGGCATACAATGATGTTTGATTCATTTTCTTTACATCTTTCAAATATTTTAGAAATATTCCATAAATAATTTAAAAATTAGTGTTTAAAAGGGGAAAGCATTGTGAAATAATCAGGAAATCATAAGCAATCTGGAATCAAGAGACACTGTTGCTTCTGCTTTCTGTGGGAAACATTTTCTTTCCAGGAGAAAAGTTTCAATCTATTGACTCTTTTGCATCCTGTCCTTAGTTCTCTTGGATCCTTCTCTCCTCTTAGGCTCTGCCACAGGATGTCCTTTAAACCACTGGCCTTTGTGACCAGTGACCTTTGAGTCACTCTTGGGACTGTAAGTTGTTGCTCATTTAACAGGTTGGTGGCCCTTCTTAGGTGGATAACATTTCTTTGGATATGTTATCACCAATTTGAGTTCCTAAAAAAGGATAATCACTTCTTTTAATGAAGCGTCAACTATGTGATGCATCAAATGAAAGCAAAAGATTTCTCAGGTCTTATACATCCAACCTGTAATGGTTAAAACTAACTTTGCAATACAATTCTTCCCATTGATGTGTTGGCAATTAAGTTTAATGTAAAATATGGATTTGAAAGTAGATTCTCAGTTTGGTTTAGGCTTCCTGGGGCTTTTATTTGTCTCTTGAGTGTAACTTGCCTCCATTTACCAGGATTAAAAAAAATGAAATGATAAATGGCTCCTTAAAAGTTCTGCTGAATGAAATTAATATTCATGAAAATTACTATTAAATGTCAGTCTTGTTCTTATCCTGCGGTTCCAACACCTGCAAAAATCCTACAACTCTCATAGGTAGGCTCTCTGCAATTAATACTTTCTGGCACTAAAATCATTCCTCAAATCCAATCAAAGCTATTTTATAGCAAAATGATTCCAAGGAAACCCAAGAGAGTAGTTTTAGAGCAATTCAGACCTCCTGAAGGGAATGCAGTACAAGTAATGGATTTCTTACATTGATTTGTTGGTTGCCAATTTGGCCATATCAAAACACAAACCGTAGGAACATATCTGTACAAGAGAAGATCAAACTAAGCATCACCATGCTGCACATACATACTATATATAACATACCAGGCTGTAGTTTAGAATGAAACGGAGACTTCATTACGAAAAAAAGTGGGTGGATGTTTAAAGTCTCAAGCTCTTAAAACATCAGAAATAATTACATACTGTGTCCTCAGACCATGGAAAAATATCATTCTTTAACTAGCAGTAAGTTCTGTGGGTGAATTAAAATCATCCTGCCCGACTCTCTTCCCTGCATAGCTTCTTCCTGCTACTCACTTAGTGTTTGTATGAGCATAATCAGTTCTTCCTGTAGATTGATGACGAAGGTTTCCAGGATGGAACTTAGAGAGTTTTCCTTAAAAATTTTTTTAATGTTTTATTTATTTTTGATACAGAGAGAGACAAAGCATGAGAGGGGGAGGGGCAGAGAGGGAAGGAGACACAGAACGGAAAGCAGGCTCCAGGCTCTGAGCTAGCCGCCAGCACAGAGCCTGACATGGGGCTCGAACCCACGAACGTGAGATCTGACCTGAGCCGAAGTCGGAGGCTTAACCAACTGAGCCACCCAGGCGCCCCTAGAGAGTTTTCCTTAAAAAATAACAATGCAAATATAATAAAAAGCAAAATGAGATTTGACTATAGGCTTGAATATATTGAGAAACATAGGAAATGCTTAAAGCATATTTGAGCATAATCTCAAATAAAACCACAGATCTGTATTTAAAATGCATTTTAAAATACATCTTTGTGATAAAAAGTGAAAACTGATGGGGCGCCTGGTGGCTCAGTTGGTTAAGCATCCAACTTCAGCTCAGGTCATGATCTCATAGTTCATGGGTTCGAACCCCACTTTGGGCTCTGTGCTGACAACTCAGAGCCTAATGCCTACTATGATTCTGCATCTCCCTCTCTCTCTACCCCTCCTGGCTCACGTTCTCTCTCTCTCTGCCTCTCAAAAATAAATAAATGTTAAAATTTTTTTTAAAGTGAAAACTGCTAAAGACATGGCTCATACTATATTGCTTTATAATTATGACCAGTTAGAATTTTCTATTTGATTTTTTCAAAATCAAAACAGAACTATGGCAATGACATTTCCAGATTCTAATTTCTTTAACAGTTTATTCTTTCTCCTTCACATAGAACTATTTATTAGGTAGCCAGATTGTGGGTGTGGGGGGTGCTAAAAACGATGCTTTTGTAAAAAAAAAAAAGTTTGCAAAGCAACAAAACCAGTTGAAAATTTGAGCAGGTTTTTTTGGGTTGTTGAGTATGCCCTCAGTAGGGAAACGATGACAGTCCCATGCCATCCCATATTGTATTTTTCCCAGGGAAGGAAGTGCAAAGTTGAGTGTAGAGGGCAAGTTAGGAAGGAAGTTTCTGCACTGAAACATCATTTGTGTTATTTTTGGGTGGTGTGCAAGGACTCTGTGCCAGAGTAAATAAATAAGCTAGTGTACACCAAGTTCAACAGTCAAAGGACCATCCCAAGCCCACTGTCTTCATGGCTTAGTGAGTGTTGCACAGGTGGCCTGCAAGATGGGCTCTGGGTCAGCATGGAGAGAGGAGGGGAAGGGCAGAATAGAGGGTACGATCTTCTTAAGGGATATCGCATAGCCCTTATCCCAGTGGTGTGCTGTTCAAGGCTCTCCTTGGTCTGACCACAGCCTAGATTGCCCCGTGGATGTTCTACGTGGCATACAGTCCACTCTCACAGACTGTCACACTACACATGCCCCCAGAGCCTGCACTGTCATAACTTAGGACTATGCAGAACTGAATCAGTAGGAGCTATGTAAAACACACATGCAGAAAGCAAATGATGGAAGACTGCACACTAACTGTTAAAAAGTAGTCACTTTTCAGAGATTTTATGCTGCTTTTTTGCCAAGTATTGTTAAGTGAACATGCATTTTATTTTGTAAGCAGAAATATCATCATTTGTAAAAGTTTCTCTAAACATAGAAAAATGTTTTTCTGGGGAGCCTGGCTGCCTCAGTCAGTTGAACATCCGACTTCAGCTCAGGTCATGATCTCATGGTTTGTTGGTTCAAGTCCTGCATCGGGCTCTGTGCTGACAGCTCAGAGCCTGGAGCCTGCTTCAGATTCTGTGTGTGTCTCTCTCTCTCTGACCCTCCTCTGCTTGCATTGTCTCTTCTGTCTCTCAAAAATAAATTAAAAAACATTAAAATTTTTAAAAAAAGAAAAATGTTTTTCTTTCTGTCCACATGTTCAAGCATTTCGTATCTTTTTCTTACAAAGAGCAGAATATAACAGACAGCGCTAGCAACTGAGTTTTCTATTTTCTGTTTCTTTAGTTGACTATAACCATCCTTGCTTTTTCAGATATAAAAAATTATACAGCAATAATTTTATATTTTTTAGTACAGACTGTGGATGGTAGCAAGGGGTGGGGGTGGGGCAGAATTCTCTCTTAATAGCAAAGGTTTTTGATCTTTCATTTTGTTTCATTTTGTTTTTTTGTCTATTTCACTAAGAATTGAATCAGATCATCTGGAAGGACTCTTCTGGTAGTGAAATTCTATGATTCTATGATTCTAAGTTCATTTCTGTGTTCAATCTCAGTTACTAATTTCACTTGATACTTTGCATATATTTGAATATTTCTACTTGTCTGTCCTTGATTCAACTTTTTCATATAAACTCTGTCAAACTTTACTAGCACTGAATTAGTTCAACTTCTACAATATGTGGAAAGTCAGACAGTAAAACTGTCTGATGCATAAAAGCACTATGTTTAGTGGCATAGAATGATATTAACTTGTCTTCTATTCTGAAATTGTGCTATTCAATAATTCTTCCATTTCTCTAGAACAGTTAACCTTGAAATTGTGATGTGTTGAAGATTTTAGAGTTGTATACCTTCACATTATTCATGTTCTGACAAATTTATGAGAAGTCTGCTATGTTGCGGTGCAAATTCACAGAAACATCACATTGGAAAATGTGAATACTATAGAAATTATACCTTTCGGACAGCATGTATCCGCCCACAATGCATTTATTTAGAATTTATAAAAAGAAGACAAATGAGTATCTGAGGCATAGTTTAACTGCTCTTCAGAATCTAATTAGACAGCCACTAAGTGAAGAACCCAGGGGCAGCAGAATAGTATAAAATAGAGAGAATGTACATGGTAATTCTGTCCCAGGCTATGTTTCTCGTCTATCTTTCACAGCAAATAAATGGCCACAAAGTACATGAATGCTTTCTAATTTTAAGAATGTATTTGTTTTTGAGGTACCTGAGTGGCTCAGTTGGTTAAGCATCCAACTTTTGATTTTGGCTCAGGTCATGATCTCAGGGTCTGTGAATCTGAGCCCTATTCAGCACAGAACTTGCTTGGGATTCTCTGTCTCCCTCTTTCTGTCCCTCCTCCATTTGCTCTTTCTTTCTCAAAATTAAATACATATACTTAAAAATAAGAGTGTCTTTTTCTTTCTTTTTTGGGGGGGGTGGGGATGAGGATGGGACGGAATGTATTTGTCTTTCACACCCTGTGGATACAATCTCATAAAAACCAACATAAATCATTTCAAAATTTGTTCCTTTATTCTTATTTTTTAGGACAACAACAATAAAAAAGAAATACAATGTAAATTCCACAAAGGACACAAGCTGTTGGCCTCATGCTGCCTGGTATTCCCTATGATCAGCATGATTCCTGGGCATGACTTGAATTAAAAAATGAGTGAGTGAGTAAGTGAGAGAGTGAGGGAGTGAACGAGTAAATGAAAAAACAAACCAATCATAGAAATTCAGATGCGGAACCCATCTTAGGGATCAAAATTCTCATATAAAGTTTTAGGTAAATCATACAAATAAATAACGTTAAAGCCAGAATCAAAGCTGTGGACTCTCAATGTCTTTTCTCCTATGCTATACTGTCCTTGCCTGTCTCTTCTTATTGTTAACTTACCTCAAATCCTGCGCATACACATAATGGATAAATATATATTTGTTTTGGAACTTGTAACACAGAGAAAAAGCAGGTTGAATCATCTAGCTGGATTTTTTTTTAATTTAATATGTTCTGAGTTCTATTTTGTACTGGGCATAGTACAGTAACAAGGGAGGTCTCTTTAAGGAGGTATAATGTGTGTGTGTGTGTGTGTTTCCCCCACTACCATGCAATTCCACATCAGCTGGATATTCCATGGTTCACCTCAATTCGACAGCATCTACCCAGAGATAGTATCAGATCCCACAGGTTGAGGGCTCCATCCCACAAGACTTCTCTCCCTCCCAACCTCCATCAGATGCCAGTCAAGTCTAGTCACCTGTGCTTCTAATCCATCAGCTATTCACCAGAGGTTCCCGCTATGCTCTCCTAAAGTCTCAGGGGAAGTGCCTGGGAGATGTAAAGGATTAAGACAGCAATAGCTGGCAGGAAACCTTCAGATGGCAAGTGGGAAATGAAGGAAGACACAGCAGGAAAAGCCTCAGCTCCGCAAAGGCCTCTGCCAATCCACTGCGGTGCTCAGCACAGAAACTGCCGTGAGAGGACACTGAGCAAGTACGGTGTGACCATCGCTGTGCTCAGTCATCATCTGGGGGCTGAGGAAGCAGGAAATAAAGTAGGGAACAGTGAATCAAGAGGAGCAGAAAATTTCAATTTCACATATACACATGTATCAAGGAAATCCAGCTCTGGTGTTTTTTTGTTTTTTGGGTTTTTCTTTTTTTTTTTTTTGGCCATATGTGGATTCTAGAGCTCAGATGTGTCACATCCATTAATTTAGGAGTTCATTTCATTTTAAATAATGGAATTTTTCTTTTGTCTGCTATGTTTATAATTTTTAAAAAGTTTTATTAAATTTCTTTTCATTGGAGATTAAGACTAAAACAAGAGTGAGGCTACAGGTGGAAGAAAAACACATAAACATATATGGGAAACTGGAAAGAATGCAACTTTTAAAAGTGAAAAAAGAAAAGGGAGAGAAAATACAAATCATGGTTATTGTATGGGTAATAGGCTGGAGTCAGGATACACCATCTAAAACTGACAAGCCAGAGAATGATGAAAAAGTAGGATTCAGGGGACAATTATTATAGAAAGTCTAAATGCAGTCCTTCTTAAATGACAAAAGAATTTATTTTAAAAAAGAGAGAGAAGACTAGTTAACTCTTCTTAGATAAGAAGTACTGTATATATAACATAATATATAGAGTAATTAAAACCGAAAATTACAAGCATTAAATGATACCATTTTGCTAAGAATTGACACCAAACTGTCCGTTACATTAGCAGATGTTAAAGGGCTTACCTTGCCTATTAAAAGATTTATAAATTAACTCAAAGAATAAAATTCAACACTATTCTATCAGTAAAAACACATCTAAAACAGAATGACTCACAAGGTAATAAAAAAGGACAGGCAAAGATGCACTGTGACAGGAATAAGCACAGGTGATTTCAGTAGTGGACGATGTAAAATTCAAGCCAGAAGTCATTTATTGAGACTAAGCTGTTATTTTACAATGGCTAATAGTACAATTTATAATAAAGACACACAAACTATTAATACCTACATACACAGAAAAAAACAGGAACCACCTATATAAAGCCAGAAATACAGGAGAAGCAAGAAAAAATTAATATGATGCTAATGGTAAAAGACTTCAGGAAAGACCTACGGATCTGTGTCAAACACCACAGTATGCATCTTATTGTACATGAAATATGCACAAAAATTATTTTACCCGCATTAAATTTCCTGATTTTGATAGCTATACTATGGTTATGAAAATGAATCTTTGTTCATATGCAATGTACAATGATAGTATTAAGGGCTAAAATGTTATGATGAAGAAATGTGTAAAGCAAGTGAAGAATGAGAGTTTACTATTCTTTCATCTTGTAACTTGACATTGTTTCTAAAGGAAAAGTTCAACAATACGGGTGGTTATTCTGCCAGAGGCTTGCGTTTGCTCAGCGGTTTGCTGCCGACGGATTCATCGTCCCACCTTCACCCAGGCTACGAAACTGAGGACCCAGCAGCCAGTGTGCCAGGACAGCCAGACCCGTTCTTCTCAGACGGCTGCAATAATGCAACAGTGACTTACGTTTTATGCTAAAACCTCTACACGTGCCTTAGGTTTCTGGGACTTAGAGGGGGTGTCAA
The DNA here is from genome assembly GCF_006229205.1 of Suricata suricatta. Taxonomy (NCBI): domain Eukaryota; kingdom Metazoa; phylum Chordata; class Mammalia; order Carnivora; family Herpestidae; genus Suricata; species Suricata suricatta. The sequence continues at coordinate 74,428,146 of NC_043709.1, forward strand.
CAATAAAATAGATCCATCTACCCAGTATTAATTACCTTTCCCTTAAAGTGATCTTGCATGCAAGAGCCAAATCTCAAGGTTTTATAACATGAAGAAGCAAGTTTCCATCCTTCTTTCTGGAAAGAACATTAAAGACTCTCATGGAGTGGAGAACACTGTAGGCATTTAGCAAGTGTCTCTTAATAACATAGATGATACCACATGACGTTTTCATGATGAATAAGAGCCTCTAAGGATCAATAGGCAGGTTGTACCCTTCTGAGCATGCAGTAGTAGACCCCACCTAAGGCTAAGATTCCAGGGTCAGACCGCAGTCCTTGGAAAGGCAACTAACAAAACAAGACAGCAGAAAACAAATCTGATATTCAGTTTGAGAAACTGGCACACAGGAAGACTGGAAGGAATACAGCTTGGGGAAATATAGGAGCACAGTGGTCCCAGGATTTCTAGATTCAAAGCCTGAATGTGAAGAAAGGATGATTAGAGAAAGAGAGGAGACAAAGGCTTCCTGAAGGAGACTAATACTGAACCTGAATCAAAGGAACAATTTAAATTTGATTAAATACTTGCTGTCAGAATACCTGGCTGAATATCTCCAAGAGTCAGAGGCCAGGGAAATAAAACATTGTAGCATTTTCTCTAAATTTCTCTGGTGAAACATTAATTTGAAAGGAAAATTTATTTCTAACAACATGTATATATCACCTATACCTTCTAAATTAGCATGTAATTGGGCATATTGTTCTCAGATAGCTATTTAATTCAAGTTAGTCTTAATTCCCCAAGGATGTCTTATGCTTTCTTTGTATGTCAACATAGATGATAGGGAAATCCTGGAATAACAAATAAATCTTTTTCTCTTAATGTTTATTTATTTTGACACAGAGAGTGAGAGAGAGAGAGCACACAAGTGAGGAGGAGAAGGGCAGAGAGGAGAGAGAATCCAAAGCAGTCTCCATGCTGTCAGTGCAGAGCCCAACATGGGGCTTGATCCCATGAATCATGAGATCATGACCTGAGCCAAAATCAAGAGCCAGATGCTTAACCAACTGAGCCACACAGATATCCCAACAAATAAGCAGCCTACATATATAGTTCTCATTATATCCATAAGCATACATAACACAGAATACTTAGAGTGAATGAAAAGTCTCTGTGTAAAATATTTCTACTTTCTACTAGAGACAAAATATAAATTTTTCTTTCCTCTTAATAAATAGCTTAATATTTATAGATTCCTTCTAGTCCTCCCAGCCAGACAGCAATTAACATTGTCAGAAATTCTAAGCAGTGATCATACCTAATATTTCATCTTGTTGGGATACATAGAAATACATGCTCCTTTAGTGCTAACAGCAACTATGTCCTGGTAAACACATTGGACACAGTTAGAAAAATAGAAACAGTATTTTTTATGGTATCAAGAGCCACCTTCTTGACTTAACTGAATAACTTCACAATTATCTTTTCACTGTCTCTGCCTTTGGCTCCAGGGTCCTCATCTCTAAAATAAGGAAGGAGAATAAATCTCTGAGGTGTCTTTCACCTGTAACATTCAGAGATTCTTCCTAACGGGTAGAGATTCATAAACAAAAGCTTCAGACCATGGGTGAAATACACAATATATACCCACAAATGGCTATAGCTGCAAAACAGGAAAATACTCACGCTCTAGGTAAGAAAAGCATACAAATGACTCTCTTAGATTGTTGCTACTCACACTAGGTCATAATCATGAGAGGCAACTGTACATAAACTAGCCCTCCCAAAATAAAACTCACTATATTTCAAAATAATTTAAACATTTTTTAAATGTTTATTTATTCTTGAGAAAGGAGCCCGTGAACCCCACCACTACACTCTAGTCCACTTTGGTAATTCTTCCTTTTTTTAAGTACTTAATCGTACCTCTCTTGGAGAACAAAACTTTTCAGAGGGAAATTTGCATTTTAAACTTCATCTTTTTTTTTTAAGTTTATTTATTTACTTTTAGAGAGAGAGAGAGAGAACACAAGCAGGAGTGGATCAGAGAGAGAGGGAGAGTAAATCCCGAGTAAGCTCCATGCTGTCAGTGCGGAGCCCAATCTGAGGTTGATCTCACAAACCATGAGATCATGACCTGAGCCAAAACCAAGGCTCAGATGCTTAACCAACTGAACCTCTCCGGGGCTCCAAGCTTTATCTTTAATGAAGGAGCATGAATGATGCTGAGGGTAGAGGGATATAATTCAATCATTACCAGAAAACAAAAAGTAAATTACTATGGATGGACATGATATTCTTTGAAATATAAAGTATACAAATAGATGGTCACAAATAATGAGCCAACTATCTCAATGTCTGGTTGATGAGTGGTATTGACAGAAGTCAATCTATATTTTAAAGCTCCCAGATGATTCTAATATGAGATTAGAAAAAATCTTGTCTAGAAGAGGGTTGGTTTTCATGCCTTATTGTAAATTATAATCACCAAAAAATAACTTGTTTTTAATGTGATTATTTGGAAAAGTACCCATAGATTCTTATTGGTAGGTCTATCTGGGTTAGAATCTAGGTACTGCATTTTGAATCAATTCTGTAGATGACACTCATTTCCATGATTTGGAAACCAGGACTTAAACATACATCCAGAAGGGAGCCTGGGTGGCACAGTCAGTTGAGCGTCTGACTTCGGCTCAGGTCATGATCTCACAGTTAGTAGGTTTAAGCCCCGCATCCGGCTCTGTGCTGATAGCTCAGAGCCTGGAGCCTGCTTTGGATTCTGTCTCCCTCTCTCTGTGCCCCTCCCCTGCTCATACTCTATTTCTCTTTGTCTCAATAATAAATAACAAAATTTTTTAAAAATCTAGATCATCCTTTAAAAAGCAAAAACAAAAAAAACATACATCCAGAGAAATTCCTATAATATACAGATCATTTTCAAAACTCAGATTTTAACATATGTTTTATATTTACCCACTTGCTTACCATTTTGGTTTCTCTTTATTCCTTCATTTAGATCTAAATTTCAATCTGTTATCATTTCTCTTTAACCTGAAGGTCACCCTCAGCAAATGGAATTGTTTGCAGTCCAGAATGACTTAAAAACTAAAATATAACCATCTGAGGATAAACCCTTTGTATTAGAGAGGCCCTAGGCCACCCCACAATCACATTGGTAGCTTCAGATATACGGAACTTAACAAATTCCAATGAGCAATTCCATCAGTTTGTAGAATATTGTGTTTAAGCACTGCCAACTTTCAAATTTATCCACATTGTTTTTCTGTTACATAAGAAAAAAGCAGTATATTCAGGAGCAAGTGTCTTTTATTGTTCCACGACATTATGTTACATGTGGTAGAAAATCAGTAAGAAAAAGAAAACAGGGAAGGTGAGAAAGACCTGTGGAGCACGCATGCAGAGCACTCAGCCTGGGCTGATGGCTGGCTGTTTTTAATCTATTGGTCCAGTTTTCCTGGCTTTGTGTGTGTGTTGCTGGGCTACAACAGTATTCTTCGTGTAATCAACATAAAACCAACTGGCTGAGCAGGTTGTTCTCCGTTAGTCAAAAAAAAAAAAAAAAAAAGGTTCATGCGATTAGAATTGAAATTTCTAATTAAGGATGTTTGTCAGATCTCTTATTTGAAGGACTTACTTTGATCATTAAAGGTCCTTGGGAAGTTAAGAGACTGAAGACAATTTAACTTTTCTTCATTGCAAAAACAAACATAAATATTGCAAGAATAAAAGAATGGCCAACTAGTGAGTAAAGCTATTTCTCATTAATTCTGAATCATTAGGTTATAAAACATAAATGTCAACCAGACATAAATTGCTTTGTGAGGCCTCTGGTGGCCTATGTCCCCAATTTTACAGAGGAAAGAGAAAGAACTCTGAGCAAAAATACTTCTTCTCACCAAATTTCATCACAATGTTATATCATAATCTGTATCTCCTGGTAGATGATAGCCTATCTAATATAAAATACACATTGGATATGCTAATAATACAACAGTTTGACAGACAGTTACTAATAACAAGGCCAGGTGGTAATATGGGATAGTCTTAAAGCTGAAAAGAAGAAAACAGTTTGAGTCATGATTCTTACACAAACTAGCATATTAAAACCCTGAGACTATTAACTTAAAAATGTTATCTTTCCAACTAGCCTTCCTTCTTTTCCTACCACCAACAGAGCTGAAATGCCCTGGGAAAGTGGGCATTTACAAGCTTCAGCACACATCACAATCACCAGAAGCACTTGTTAAAACACAGATTGCCTGACACCACCCAACCTGTTTCTTATTCAGTAAGTTTGGGATAGAGCCTAAGAATCTGCATGTAGTACCAATTCACAGATAATACTGATTCTATTGGTTCAGGACCACACTTTAAGAATCATTGGCTTTAATAAACTAGGAATACAAAGGAGTAGTAAATTCATCCAAATTAAAGAATCTCAATATAGGGCAGAAAACTGTAAACTAACTGAAGTGAGAGAGGTCCAGGAGAAAATGCTGAGACTACAGAAAAATCAATGTGATGGATGTTTCCACACAAAACAGAAGTGTTTCTGGAAAATTACACTACTAGGTATTTTCCCAAAGAATACAAAAATACTGATTCAAATGCTGGTACTGTGCTGGGAGCCACACCGGCCTCACTGGATGACACGGTCACAGCGAGGAAATGGCAGATATTTGCACAGCTCCTGCCTGGGAAGCGAAACTGGTATCCCCTTCTGCTACTGGCTCATGTTGGGAATGAGCCTGCTGATATGGACCAGGCCTCACAATATTCCAAATCAGATCGATATTCTCCACACAGATACCTCATGAGAAAAAACATATTCCTACCCCTACAAAGGAGACTTTAGATGAAAGCACTGTAGATATTCATCAAAAGACTCTTCCAATAGGCCCCTGTAGATCCAAAACATAGACTATAGAGGGGTTAAGAACACAAGAGTTACAATTAAATCTGACCTCCAGAAAAAGAGCCTAATTTAGATAAGGAACAGGTAAGGGCAGAACATAAGTTACTACATGTACCTTTACTAACTGATGATGAATGGCAGCCCCCTCCCCAAGGCCTACATTCTACAAGTACCTTCCCTTACACCAACATCTGTAATGAGGATGGAAAAAGAGTCGCTATAAATAAAAACCCAAGACAAAGGCTGACACATATAGGGCCCCCATGGTGCCTATGCATTTAGCAAAAGAAAATAGTTTGCACAAGCAACTTACTAACCAGCTCAAAATACATTCTTCCTCTTGTGACCCAGACAGAATGACTCCTAGCCTATCTATATATAACTTAACCTATGACTTAATCTTAGCGTTACTGACTTAAACAAATGTGTATGTTATCCTGTTTTTCACTAAGAACATCCTGTTATTCTCTTAGTTGTAAGATTTACTCAACCTCCCTATGAATGGGGTAGTTCTGCAAGAATACTTCTGTAAAACCTGTTTCTGTATACTCTCTGCTGATCAAAGCATCTTATCACAGAGAATTACCTACTGTAAAAATTCCATCTTCTGATGTCATGTTATCATTTGACCTATAAATAAAGACACCAAAACCAACAGGACAGAGATGCCTGACCAGTGATCAGAAAGAACCTTGTGGCTCTCTCATCCCTTTTGCCAACACCGTTCATCCTTCAGGGACCCCTGGACCAGTTGGAGCTGGACGCCAGCAATACTGCACCTCGATGTTTATAGCAGCACTATCAATAATAGCCAAATTATGGAAAGAGCCCAGATGCTCATCAACTCATGAATTGATAAAGAAGATGTGGTGTATATATATATACCATACATCTACAAAATGGAGTATTACTCAGTGATCAAAAAATGAAATCTTGCCAGTTGCAATGTGGATGGAGCTAGAGTGTATTATGCTAAGCAAAATAAATCAGAGAAATGATTTCACTCCTAAGTGGAGTTTAAGAAAAAAAAGAGATGAACATAGAGGAAAGGAAAAAAAAAACATAAGGGAAGCAACACTCTATAGTTAAGAGTTAGAGACTCTTAACTACAGAGAACAAACTGAGGGTTGCTGGAGGAAGGTGGGTGAGGGAACAGTTAAAACTAAGGAGAGCACTGGGGATGAGCACCGGGTGTTGTATGTAAGTGATGAATCACTAAGTTCTACTCCTGAAACCAATATTGCACTATATACTAACTAGCTAGAATTTAAGTAAAAATTTGGAACAGAACAAAGCAAAACAAAGCAAACAAAAAGAAGTGTTTCTGGAAAGATAGCTTAGTAAAAAGGTACTTGATTCTTGCCAGAGGCAAATCAAATCATAAGATTTGGGATTCCGCTGTACGTAAGCAAAACAATTCTGACCTGAAGAAGACATATAAAGTATAATATTCCCCTGGGCAGAAATGAAAGATAGCCAAAATAACTGGATATGAAGCTAAAAGGGGACAGTGAAAACCTGATTACTGTGCACCTGATTCCTTTATGAAACTGTGAAGCTACTCACTGGGGAGACTTTTGTTTTCGATAACTAGGAAGACACCTGAAAAGATGAAACCTCATAACACCACCCAAATCCAGGTAACTAGTTAGAATTTAGTCATTGCAAAGCTGGCAGGAAATAAAGAAAAGAAAGAGAAAGGAGGAAGAAAGAGAGAGAAAGCAAGAAAGAAGAGTATGAATTCAATTTTAAAAAATGGGCAAAGGACCTAGATAGACATTTTCCCAAGGAAAATATTCAAATGGCCATTAAAAAGTGCTCAGCATCACTATCAGGGAAATGCAAATCAATACCACAATAAGATACCACCTTACACTGTCAGGATGGCTAGAATTGGAAAAAGACAAGGGTTGCCTGGCTGGCTCAGTCGGTGGAGCATGGGACTCTTAATCTCTCAGGGTTGTGAAACCCAGCCCCATGTGACTGGAGAAATTACTTTAAAAAAATCTTGAGGCTCCTGGTTGGCTTAGTTGGTTAATCATCCAACTCTTAATTTCAGCTCAGGTCACGATCTCACACTTCCTGGGTTTGAGCCCTACATTGGGCTCTACACTGACAGCACAGGGCCTGCTTGGATTCTCTCTCTCTCTCTCTCTCTGTCCCTCTGTCCCTCTCTCTCTCTCCACCTCCCCATCTCTCTTCTGCTTATGCACTCACTCTCTCTCTTAAAATAAATAAATAAACTTTTAAAATTTTAAATAAAATAAAATTGGGGCACCTGGGTGGCTCAGTCAGTTAAGCATCTGACTTCAGCTCAGGTCATGATCTCACAGTTTGTGGGTTCAAGCCCTGTGATAGGCTGTGTGCTGACAGCTCAGAGCCTGAAGCCTACTTTGGATTGTGTCTTCCTCTCTCTCTGCCCCTTCCCTGCTGGCTGGCAGGTGCTCTCTCTCTCTCAAAATTAAATAAAAATAGTTAAAAAATAAAAATTAAGTTAAATTAAACAAATTCTTAAAAAAAAAAAAAAGGACAATAACAGGTATTAGTGAGGAGTGCGGATGTGGAAAAAAGAGAACCTTGTACAGTACTAGTGGTAATGTAAACTGATAGAGCCACCATGGAAAACAGTATGGAGGGTCCTCACCAAATTAGAAATAAAGCTACCATATGACCTAGCAATCCCACTTCTGGATATATAACTGAAGGAAATGAAATCACTGTATTGAAGAGGTATCTGTACCATTATGTTCACAGCAGGATGATTTACAATAGCCAAGACATGGAAACAACCTGTTTATTAACAGATAAATAGGTAAATAAAATGTGATATTGATACTACTATATCAATAGTAGAATACCATACAGCCATAAAAAATAAAATCTTGCTATTTGTTAAAACATAGACCGGGCTTGAGGGGATTATGCTACATAAGATAAAGATAAATACTATATGATTTTCATGTATATATATCTAAAATAACCAAACTCATAGAGATCAAATTTGTGGATACCAGGGGGTGGACAAAATGGGTGAATGTAGTCAAAAGGTACAAACTTACGGTTATAAGGTAAATAAGTACTGAAGACGTATGTACAACATGAAGACTATAGTTAATAATACTGAATTATATATTTGGAAGTTACTAGAAAATAGATCTTAAAAATTCTCACCACAAGGAAAAAAAACTATAACTATATGAGGTGATGGATGTTAACTAAACTTATTGTGGTAATCTTTTTGCAAATATACATACATCAAATCATTAGGTACACCTTAAATTTATATTATGTTATGTGTCAATTATATCTCCAGAAAACCAAAAAAACATTAATTTTGAAAATGGCATTCTGGATTTAATTTCACTTTTGAAAATTCTGATCTATTTAAATATTTTTTCTGAGCCTCTTTTCTTATTTGCAAAGCCTGAGAATCAAACTAAAAAAAAATACCCAAAACTGGCAATTTTGTCCATTCTTTTAAAAATTAGCTGCTAATGTCATAAACTTGAATGAGAGCATCCTGTTCAATGATGGTTGAATATTTTATAAATTGAAAAAATAAAATAAATACCTGCTGGAAGGAATGAAGGAGGGAAGGAGAGGGGGACACAGAGGGGTGAGGAAGAGAGGAAAGAAAGAAGAAAAATAATTAAACTACTAGATGGAAGGAAGCTAATGTGACATTGTTGCTGCAAAGGGCCTAGGCTAGATGGAGTAGACTTGCTGGCTCTCACTAACATTTAGAGTTAGTCTCAACTCCATGAATCTGCTACTCAAAATTCCATCATTCTTTTAGGGAGGGCAATGAAGGATGAAGACAAGCCAAAGCCCTGACTCATCCCCTGCCAAATCTGTCCCCAGCTGGAAAGATAGATTGGGGAAATTACACATATAGATGTTATATTCCAAAGGAGTGTATGCTACATGAGTCTCTGGTTTGGACAGGAGTTATGTTAGAAATGAGACATCCAGATGGCCTGTTGTGGGCTTCCTACCAATTTGGCCTCTGCAACATGTCATTGAAGTAGCACCAAAGTTACTCAGAAGACTCTTTTAACACATTTTTCAAGAAGCAGCCGTATCAAAAGTACATGCAAAAAACAGGTGCCCAAGTGCAGTATAGTGTCAACAATAGCAAACAAAAAGAGGGCCATACAGCTTAGAAGGTACCAAACACCTAAGAAAAAAGGCATCTTTTGATTTTGAAACAGTCAAGATCCTAAGCCTCTCTCACAAGTACCTCTTTCCACATATCCACTGATGGTGATAACCTGGAAAAATGGCAGTATGAAAGATTATGCCTGGAGACATTTAGTGGTATGTGACATCCAGGAATGTGCAGTCCCCGTAAATAAAAAGTGGTACATGAGGACAAAGATGGAAGCCATCTGGTAGCAGTGAATACTGGAATTGTGGCATTTTGTGCATCCCATCTGTTCTGACAGTGGAGACAGGAGGTCATCCCATTTCAGGCCAGAAAAGCTAAAACAAATGAAAGACTACCAGATACCAAAGTAGCCTATTTTTCTGCCTTCCAGCTGTAGAATGAGTAGGGAATTGATTCAGCCAAGTAGACAGAAAGGCACCCAAGGCAATTCATCGGCACTCTCTACAGAAACATTCTCCATTGGCAAATTCTCAGGCTCAATAGATTTGTTATTATTTGAGGATGAGTAAAACAAAAACATACCAAATGTTACAGACAGGGAAAAGAGAACTAAAAGAGGAAATGAACATAAAAAACTTTAGAAAACTATTTGACATCTTCAATTACCAAATACATGACCTCCTTGAAAGAAGACCAGAAAACCATAACGAGAGATGAAAATAATACACCATTATATCAACAGAAGACAGTGAGATGCACAGCATTATAAGTAGTGGAAACATTTTCTTTGAATTGTTAGTCATTACTTCTTTCTAATATGTGTAAAATATATAAGGAATATGAATAAAATACTGTTCCTAAAATCAGCTCATGAAATAGTTGAATCAGCTCTGAGATTTTTCTTCACATTTTCTGTGCAGACATTTTTATCATTATTTATCATCTGTTTGGGGGAAATACCTATGCTTAAAAATTTCTCTTAAAGAAAAGGTGTTGCACAGGGAAAACCAAGAGACAATGAGATCCTTTCCCATGTCCTCATTCTGCTAATTCTGTAAAGCAGTTAAAATCATTCTGCAGCTCTTTGAGAAATGGTAGTGATCAGAACCAGGGAAAGTTCAACAACCACATGCTCCTCCATGCGGGCTTGCATTTACTCCTCTGCTGCTGTCTGCAGGAGGTGGACATCAGCAAGATTAATAGACCTTGTTGGTGGGTACCTGCCTTCCAATACTGATCACATAATAATTTGGGGGTTTTCTATTTTCTTCTGACTTAGAGACTTGAAAGTCCTATATGTGGAGATAGGTAAAGTGAATGTTTACCATGTTAAGCAGTGGCCATAAGAGTCTTTGTCCAAGATCTTCTAGGTCCAAATTAATTAACTTATGAGTTCCTTAGAGTCTGACCCAAAAACATATTGCAAAGAAACTATAAATGCTACAGTGGGATTGAAAACTTGAATAGAGTAAACGAAGAGTAAAATTTATACTGTAAAAATTTTTTAAATCTAGTGGTTCTCTAGAGGGCAAATTTTGTGAGTTCTCCCATAAACAATAAAACTAACAGAGAGAAAACCACAATGAAGCGTAATTGTGACAATCTAAGACCACAGGTCCAAGTAATACATCAGTATTATGAAAAATTAACATAAGAAAAATATCTGTGTGCAACTCCTGCATATAAATTAATGCAGATTGAAATAAATCACTGAATTCCAGTCAAACTTTAGAAGACCAAATTTAGAAATATACTGGCAATTTATTTTATATATCTGAAAAAAAAATACTGTGTACATTCAAGCCAAAAATACACACACACACACACACACACACACACACACACACGACTCAAGTTTGTATCAAAATTATCCTTTGCCAAGAAGTCAATAGAATAACACCTGTAAAATTTTTGAATGGTAAGACAATGATTTAAAATTGTATTTCCGACCAAGTTACGTTTACATTGTCTTCATATTTAGAAAACATCCTCAGAGAAACCCATTGGTGGGTCCAAACTCCACATGGGCTCTGTGCTGACAGCTCAGAGCTGGAGCCTGCTTCAGATTCTCTGTCTTCTCTCTCTCTGCCCCTCCCCTGCTCATACTCTTTCTCTCTCTCAAAAATAAATAAACATTAATAAAAGAGGCTATTTCTTGGTTTTTCTCTCTCTCTTTAAAAAAAAACAAACAAAAACATTCTCAATAATGCAAGAACTCAGAAAATATACCATATAAACTTCATGGGGAAAAAGTTACTTCAGCTGACTAAAAAATTAATCAAGCATAAATACTCCAAAATTAAAAGTCATGACCTAAAAGTAATCTGCGTAAGCAATATTATAGACCATAAAGCATAATGTTGGAAGAACAGTATGATTTATAATGAAAGCAAAATATCTAGGAGTCAGGAGAACTGGCACTGAACCTGAATTCCACTAGTATCCATAAGCAGGTTTTCCACAGACTGTGATCTTTATTTTCTTTTATTTCACTTAAGTTTTTGGACACAAAATAATAGAACATCTACTAAGAGACTTTATGAAGTACTATTTAAAATAAAATGAGTTTTTATTACTCGTGTATGGGCTCACAAACTTCCAACCGAATAAGCTGCTTTGTATTGATCCTCTACAGTCCTAGTGAGCTTCTCCTCACCTCACAACTAAAAAACAATTGCATTTGAAATAACATGTTATTTTCTGTGTGAAAAATATATTACTCATGAAAACTAACAATATAAAGAAATAAAGATTGAATAATATGTTGATAAATCGAACTTGATCCTGGACCTAAATCCATTTCTCCTGTAATCTTTCTTGTCTTAGTAAATTGCAACTCCATTTTTTTCTGATTGTTCATATCAAAGCTTGAATAATTACTGACTCTTCACTTAATCTCATGTTCCATATCCAGTCCAATGGATACCTTGTTGGTGTTACCATCAACATATTTAATAGCCAAGGACTTCTTACCACCTACAACCTACAACCCTGGTCAAGAGCCATAAAATTAGTCTCCTTGTCTTCATTTGTACCCTAAGTCCATTCTCACAGAGCAGACAAAGTGACTCCTTAAAAAAGTTAACTCATTCTGTCCTCTGATAAAACCTTCTAATGCTTCTCAACTCGCTCAGAGTGAGAGTCTTACCACAGGCCCTTTGTACTTGTGTTTACTCTGCTCAGAATGCTCTTGTATACTTGGCTCACTCTCAACTTCAATTCTTTATTCAGATGTCAGGTTTTAAGTAAAGTTCACCCTAGAGCCCTATGTAAAAATGCTATGCTTTCCTTCATGCAATCTCCTTCTTCCTGTCTACTTTTTCTCCCCCATAGAACTTATTATATGCTTTAAAACATGCATACTACCCGTTTTTTGCCTGCCTCTTCCCACTAGAATGAACACTCCATGAGAGTATGGATTTCTCTCTGATTTGTTAAGTGCTATAACTCCAGCACTGAGAAGAGTGCCAGTAATAGACGCTTCATAAATATGTGTTGAAATAAAGTTTCAGAGTATTCTTCATTCTGATAGTCTTCATTTTTCAACTTTTGTACAATGAGCACAAATTACTTAAATAATCAAAAATGTTAAAATTAGCTTAAGGAAAGTCATGTGTTTGCATGTGGGTTTAGTAACTATTTTCTTCAGCAGCATTAGAAATAAAATAGAAAAGTCTAGGACAATATTATCAGGTTCAGAGAATTTAATGTTTCAAAGGTTTAGCACCTCAAACTATTTATTTGTTATCTTGAAATATATGAAAGATTTTTCCCTCTTGTCTAAGAAGCTGTCACTTTTAGATGTACATTTTGATAAATAAAAATTTCAAAAGAAAACTAATATGATATTTGAAAAATAAATTTTAAAGTTAAGGTTATTTTAGTTGGAAAAGAATAAGATAAGAATTCTACAACAAACAAGCCAGTGACCCACCTTTAAGCCTCCATTGTTTTTATTGATTGAAGAAGCTATAAATAATGTCAATTTTATAGTAGCAATAACCTACTGAGTGAAAGAGCTTTAGGATGGAAACAACATAAAATTAAATTAGTTTCCCTGGTATTTGATCTAAACTGAGATAACTTGTTGACAGTGGAAGGTTTTTAATTTGTCTTTTCATCCACCCACTTGTCTTTCTTTAGCAAAGGTGACCCAGGGGCTGAGGTTGTACTTAAACGTTAATTTATTTGTTTTTTGCTGGCCATTAGTCACATGTGCACGTGGTGAAACAAGCAAAAGAACATTGGGTTTTCATATAAATCAAACCAGGAAAATAGATTTTTTTTCAATTGTGGAACTCACTGAGGAGCCGATTGCCTGCTATGGGCTTAGGCAAATGTGGTGTTCCTGACCTGACCTAATGCTCAGTATACTAAAGATCCTCCAGTGGGAACATTCTGCCTCTCCCCTAGTTCTAGCCTCCCACCCTGTTTTGCACTATTTACCACTCTCTGGCTAGTTGCCCACCCCAGAAAGCCTCTGGCCAGGAAGGCTCATTTTCATCTCACTATGATGCTCCTCTGTCCACTTAATGGATCAGTGCTTCATACTAAACCCACAGGTGGACAGTTACTCATGTTGGGGTTTCATGTGCTCTGATAAATATCAATTCTCTGCTCTGATTTACAAACTAATTGCAAATTAGACCAAAATAGTTAGGTGTCTCCTTGAGTGTGAACTGTGAATAGTGGTTTATTTCCAATGATTACCACAGGGAAAGGGGCAGGGGCATGAAGAGTCACTTTACAGTGGCTAAATCTGGAAAACACTAGTTTGGCCATGTGACCAAGGTTTGTATCATCAATGACAAGTCATGTTGATAGCACCCCTGATATTATGGGATGAGAAAAATATTTCACCTCTATGGCATTCCTCAAATCCATAATTCATACCTAAGTATGAGACAAACATTAGACACATTCAAATTGACCATTCTACAAAATACCTGACCATCTCAAAACTATAAAGGTCATAAAAAACAAGGAATGTCTGAGAAACTGTTCTAGACCAATTGAGGATTAAGTCAAACTTGGAAAAATAAATGAGCATTTGTGACATAATTGCCAAGGTAATGGAAGATGTTAAAATAGGGGAAACTGTGTCAGTTATACACAGGAACTATCTATAAAACTATTAGACTCTTCCATAAATCTATAACTATTTGAAAATAAAGTTTATAAAAAATAATAGTCAATCAGATGAAAATCAAAATATTCCTTTTATTACTGATAAAGTCTAGATTGGATAAGTAGGCTTAAGTGTGAAATGATAGAGTTTTTAATTATAAAACCAGAAATAGGCAGACTTGCCAGAGATACAGAGTTACATGGAACAACTGTAGGCGTCCCAAGTTGGGGCTTGACCCTTTAAATAACTTGAGGGTCGGGGCAGAACTGAATGGGTACATTCTACAGATATCTGGCTTCCAAGAGGAGTGAAAGGGCTAGCTATGTATTCCTAGTTTCCCTTCCAAACTCATTGAAAATAAGTCTTTGTTTCATCTCTGGAGAAGAAGGTAGATAAATAAGAGTATAGAGATAAGTCCAGAGTGTAAATCTAACGAGGCTGCCTGGAAGGGAATAGGAATGGGGCAAAGGGGAAATAAATGTCCTCCCCTAACGATTCCCCAATTGTTGATCTCTAAGCCATTGAGCTTAACAATTAAGAGGATAGTCACACAGGTCTGGTTACTTCATTTTTGATTAGGAAATTAGAAGCTTTTTTGAACTACACTGTATTCACCTTCATGAGGCTAATATCCATGCAAATTTCTATTGTTAGGATACAAGTGGTAGGCAATATTGATTCCCCCCCCCCAAATGTACTGAAATGCTTCCAAACAATACCTCAATCAAAATAACTCTGAATGCATTCACACTAAGATTGAAAATCTTCCTCTATTCTATTTTTCATTCCATCTTATGTCCATGTTACCATAAAGACCTATCAGAGACACTTCCAATTTCAGCTCCAACATGTAGAGTTTGGAAGTCATCAAAACTGTCCATTCAACAAGAAAAGTGAATAAATTGAATATCAGTGATTTTTCTTAGACCAGTTGTAGGACTGGGGTCACAGAGAAAATTATAACCCTAAAATCTGGAGAGGCCGGTGAATCCAAGATTCACGGAGGAAATATGCTTACCTGGAGAAGAATCACCATAATTACAAACTACTAGGAACACTTAGATGGCAATTCTAACAAGTTGCTGGAGACTGAAGAATGCAGATGAGACTGGCCATGATAAACTGCTGGGGGCTTTACCAATGGGAATCCTACCAGGCACTCACAGTGAAGAGTAAAGAAAAAGCCCTCCTGGATCTGGCTGGAAAGGAAAGATAATCATTTTAAAATAAACTCAATCCATTGTCCCTAACAAAGGACAAATCTTCAGGGGAAAACTTCCCCACAGTCTTATTTCACCTGCAGGTAGGACATTTCTACCACTCTAGCACCTTCCTGTCTTACCAAAAAAGAAGGAATGGCTATAAAACACCTGTGAAAATCCAAGGACAGAATCCCACTAAAAAATTGAGATTTAACCAAAAGATTAAAAAACGCTACCCCTCTTCTATGATTTCTTACCACACATACAGAGTTCCAATATAGTAACAGTGGATTACAGATGAAAGAGCTGCAAGACACAGACTCTCTCTTAGAAGCCTTAGCGAAGCCCAGTGTCAGCAGGAAAGTTAAATAGGATGCTAGAGGATTTGAAAGCTCTGGCACCTACAGCTATGGCAAAAATTGAACATATACCAACACCTAGTCAAATTAACACAAAACCTCATATTAATGGCCTATTTACCTAAATTCATATCATCCAACACATGATGTCCAGTGTTCAACAAAAAATTACAAGACAGGCTGAAAGGCAAGAAAAAAACACAGTCTAAAGAGAAAGCAAACAGTGGAATCAGACTCAGGTATGACATAGATTTGAATTATTGAACAGAGAATTCAAAATAACTATGATTAATTAATTAAACACTCTCATGCAAAAGCATGCAAGAAAAGATTCAAAGAGGTGAAAGAAATAAAAAACATTATATAAAAATGAAAAATGCCTTTGATCTTTGATGGGTTCATTAGTAGTCTGAACAAGGCCAAAGAAAGAATCAGTTAGCTTAAAAATAGCCATTTGTGTAGGAGGGTGCCCATCTGTCTCTCCACACCCTCGCCAGCAGCTATAGTCTCTTGATTTGTCCATTTTAGCCACTCTGACTGGCGTGAGGTGGTATCTCAGTATAGTTTTGATTTGTGTTTCCCTGATAATGAGTGATGTTGAGTATCATTTCATGTGCCTGTAGGCCATCTGGATGTCCTCTTTGGA
>NC_043709.1:74444606-74498784 GCF_006229205.1 Suricata suricatta
TGGGGATGTGTCAAGTTGGAAATTGCTGTGGTGGAGGTCTAGGAGGTTTTTTCCTACTTTCTCCTCGAGGGCTTTGATGGTTTCTTATCTCACATTCAGGTCCTTCAGCCATTTTGAGTTTATTTTTGTGTATGGTGTCAGAAAGTGGTCTAGCTTCATTCTTCTGCATGTTGCTGTCCAGTTCTCCCAGCACCACCTGCTAAAGAGGCAGTCTTTTTTCCATCAGATACTCTTTCCTGCTTTGTCAAAAATTAATTTCCATACACATGGAAAAAGCCTAAGTGTCCATCACCTGATGAGTGGATCAAGAAGATGTGGTATATATACACAATGGAGTACTACAAGGCCATGAGAAAGAATGAAATATGGCCATTTGTAGGAAAGTGGATGGACCTTGAGGGTGTCATGCTAAACGAAATAAGTCAGGCAGAGAAGGACAGATACCATATGTTTGCACTCATAGGTCTAACAGGAGAACAGGAGAAACCTAATGGAGGACCAGGGGGAGGGGAAGAGGGAAAGAGAGTTGGGGAGAGAGAGGGATGCAAAACTTGAGAGACTACTGAATGCTGAAAATAAACTGAGGGTTGAAGGGAAAGGTGGGGGAAGAGGTGGTGGGTATGGAGGAGGGCACTTGTGGGGAAGAGCACTGGGTGTTGTACGGAAACCAATTTGATAATAAACTATTTTTAAAAAATAATCAATTGAAACTTCCCAAACTGAAATATAAAGAGAGCAAAGAAAATGGAAACAAAACAAAACAAAAAAGTAAACAGAGCAAACAAAAACTGTGGGAAATTTTCAAAAGGAATGTCATAGGTGTGATTGGAATACCGGAAAGAAAGAAAGTAGAAAAAATACTTGGAAGTCACAATGAGAATTTTCCCAAAATTATTAACAGACAGCAAACCACAGATCCAAAAAATTCAGAAAACTTTGAGCAAGATAAATATCAAAAACGAAAACCCTACACTGAGGAATTTCCTATTATAACTGAAAAAAATCAAAGATAAAGAAAAAAATCTTGAACAAAACCAGAACTAAAAAAATGATCAATCAATCCATGATCCATGAAAGATACAATTGATATGTTGGACATTGTTAAAAACCTCTGCTCTGTGAAAGTCATTGTCAAGGAAATGAGAAGTAAAGCCACAGACTGGGAGAAGTATTTGTTAAAAATATCTATGATATGGAAGTATTATCCAAAATACACAAATGTGTATTTGTAAAATGTATATGTATATATTTGTGAATGTATATTTCAAAAGTCAACAATAAAAAATGAATAGTCTAATTAAAAAATGGGGAAAATATGATTAGATACCTTGCAAAGAAGATATACAGATAGAAAAATAAGCATATAAAAAGATGGTAAACATCATGTCATTTGGGAATTAAACCAACATTAAACCCACAATGAGATACCATTGCACACCTATCAGAATGGCAAATATCTGAAACACTGACAACATCAAATGCTGGCAAGGATGGGGAGCAATAGGAACTCTCAGTCACTGCTTGTGGGAATGCAAAATGGTACAGCCACTTTATAAGACAGCTTAGCAGTTTCTTACAAAACTAAATATACTCTTACCATATGATCCAGCAATCATGCTCTTCGGTATTTACCCGTGAGTTAAAAACTTATGTCCATCCAAAAACCTGCACACAGAGGTCTACAGCAGCTTTATTCATTATTTCCAAAACTTAGAAACAACTAAGATGCCCTTCAGCAGGTAAATGTATAAACTACCTATATCCATACAATAGAATATTATTTGGCACTCTATTTTTTTATATTTTTTTTAAGAGAGAGACAGAGACAGACGGACAGAGAATCTGAAGCAGGCTCTAGTCTCTAAGGTGTCAGCACAGAGCCCGATGTGGGGTTCAAACTTACGAGCATGAGATCATGACCTGAACTGAAGTCAGAAGCCTAACTGACTGAGTCACCCAGGTGCCACATACTCAGCACTGTATGATTGCAATTATATGACATTCTGGAAAATAATGATAAGATTATATGACATTATGGAAACAGTGAACAGATAAGTGGTTTCTAGGAGCTTGGGAGGAGGAAAGGATGAATGGGTAGAACACAGAAGATTTTTAGGGCTGAAACTACTTAGCATGATACTATAATGAAGGACACGTGGCATTATACATTTGTCCAAACCTATAAAAGGTTCAAAGTCAAGCAGGGACCCTAATTTCAATGATGAATTTAGGTGATGAAGATGTATAAATAAAGATTCATCAATTGTAACAAATGTACCACTTTGGTTGTGAATGTTCATAAGGAAAGGCTATGCCTGGTGGTGTCAAGGGGTAAAAGGAAATTTGTATCTTTCACACAATTTGAAGCTTAATATAAAATTGTTATAAAAATAAAATATATTTAAAAATAAAAATAAAATCTATATATTAAAATAAAAAATAAAAAATATTTTAAAATATCTACATATTTAAAAAATAAAAACTGTCTTTGTTAGGAAAGATTATTAGTTGTGGCCTGTTAGGGTGACAGCCCAGATATGTGGGGTCTTTGAGCTATGAACTTACATATACTTAGAAGTTTTTCTATCAAAATAGTTAATATGTGTTTTTCATGTCTGAGGAGGGATCTACCTGTGTATGCTTTCTGACAGTAGTATTTGTGATTTATCTGCCTTCTGAAAAAGTTTAGAAGTTTACAATGCTGCCATTCCAACTTGCCTAGTCTTATTTTAGGTACGTGGCTTAATACCCAACACTGTTAAAGCCATCTTGGGTACACTTTCTACTCTATGCCACAGTGGTGGCTGTCATTACTGCTTGCTTTGGAATTGCTTAAGCCTTCTGAGAAAGGTTTGTCCCTCATTCCTACATTCTTTCAGCTGAGAATCACCCCCAGGAGACTGCCAAACTAAAGCTGCTACTGATGCTTATAAAGTGTATGCTCCTGGGGCCTACCGAAGATACATTCCCCATGTGCTTTTCAAGACACATAGTTTCTGTATTTGGCAAGATTTCCAGTTCCAGGAGCTTTTCATTCTGTTCCATCTTTTTCTTTGGGTATAAGAGGTTTTTTTTTTTTTTTTTATGTCTTTCATTTCCCTCTGCTCGTCTGTAGCAAATGAGGCTCAAATGAGTTTCTAATAATTTAACAAACTTTCAAAATTGATACTCTCTACAATACGAAAGGCCAACACCACTTCCTGGAATTCAATGCCTGCCTTCTTTTTACTTTCTATCTCAATTCTAGTTAGCCTTTGTTTTCCTATAATATTCATCTAAGTTATCTCTCAGGTATTGCATAGTGAGAATATGAAATCAGTAACTTCTGGATATGTGAAAAGAACCGAGGGCTCACAAAATCTTCTGTGTTTCCATTTTCCTGAGATGGATAATACCCCCCAGAAGAGAATCTTTTCCCTATAATCTACTCCCTCCCCTGTTGCACTCACTTACTAAGGCTATGGCACTCTCCTGGATCTACCAAGGTCCTCGTGGCACCCCGATGCCTGCACCTGGGTAGCTCAAGCTGAAATTGCAACAACCTGCTCACTGACACCCACTTGCTCAGCACATCCTCAGACTTTTACTTTTTGCTTAGGGTACTTAATATTGAGGATTCACTATCCAATCTCCATTCTATATCTCTGGTAATTGGAGACATTAGAAAACTACCATCTAAATTTGCCAAACTCCTTAAGCTATGATTCTTGACACAAATTAAGTTTCCACCAATTATAAGAACTCTTTGTGAGACTGGGAAAATAAACATAAGACAGAGGTTATCTTCTTGTGGCTCTTAGCTGGTTTTTCTTGGAAAAATGAGTTTGGAGATGTGAGGTTTTCTTAGGTGGCATTGCAGTGTCCATTTTCCAGTTTCTTTAGCATTAAAGGTGATCATCATGATGGCAGTAACTTTCTGCTTTGACAGTGTGATACCAGAGGTAGTAACTTTGTCAGTGAACCAGTTAGGAATTTGGGGGAGGTCCAATGGAATACTTCTTTCTTTTTAGCACTTCCAATAATCTTAAAAGCACCTATATATTTTATCAATTCCAAGATCTATTTTTTCACAGTTTTACCCCTCTGAATTTAGAGTACCATGTGTAATCAATGCCCTTATTTCCATCATTGGTAACCATGTTAACATTCATGACACAAGTTTTTGATATCCTTCCACAGATGACTTCTATTAAGATCAAAAGAGCACAAGTATCAACCCTTACAGTAATTTCAATTATAAGTCCCATCACACTTGAGGTTCTTAGAGTATTTTGTATTTTCCCCACTAAACCACCACTGAAACATTGGGTGAGATTCATGGGCCATTTACTCAAGGTCTCCCGAATACTGCTCCATTTCTATAATAATTTTCTCAGCTAAAATGTGCCCCTTGCTTGGGGGGGGAAAGCATTTTAAATTACAGTAACTTGTCAGTGTAAAAATCTAGTATGGCTAGTGCTTAATTCTAAAGTTGCCTGCCCAGACAACATAGGAAGCAGAAATATACATTGGGACAAGAGCGTCTGTTCAACAAATGATGCTGGAAACACTGGACAGCTACATGGCAAAGAATGAAACTAGACCACCTTCTCACACCAAAGACAAAAATAAACTCAAAGTGGATTATATATAAATGTAACACCTAAAACCATAAGACTTCTTAAAAAACCCATAAGCAGTACTCTCTTGGATATCAGCCTTAGCAATATTTTTCTGAATATATCTCCTAAGGCAAGGGAAACAAAAGCAAAAATAAACTATTGGGACTACACCAAAATAAAAAGCTTTGAAACAGTAAAGAAACCCATCAACAAAACAAAAAGGCAGCCCATTGAATGGAAGAAGATATTTATAAATGGATATATCTGATAAGGGATAGATATCCTAAACATGTAAAGAACACATAAATCTCAACACCAAATAATAATAATAATAATAATAATCTGATTTTAAAAATGAACAGAGGACTTGAATAGACATTTCTCCAAAGAAGACAAACAGATGGCCAGCAGACATATGAAAAGACGTTCAACATCACTGATCATCATGGAAAAAGCAAGTCAAAACCTGACTTCGTACCAGTCAGGGTGCCTATTATCAAAAAAAAGAAAAAAGACAAGAAATAACTAGTGTTGGTAAGGACATGAAAAAAAAATACAAATTCTTGTGCACTACTAAAGGGAATGGAAATTGGTGTAGCCACCATGGAAAACAGTATGGAGGTTCCTCAAAAAATTAAAAATAGACCATACAACCCAGTAATTCCACTTCTGGGTACTTACCTGAAGAAAATAAAAATACTAATTTGAAAAGACTTATGTATCCCTATATTTATTGCGACATCATTTACAGAAGTCAAGATATGGAAGCAACCCACATGTCTATTGATAAATCTATAGATAAAGACAATGTAGCATAAATGCACAATGGAATATTACCCAGCCATGAAAAGAACGAGAGCTTGCCATGTGTAAAAACATGGATGTAACAAGAAGGTATTATGCTAAATGAAATAAGTCAGAAATAAAAAGATAAATATATGATTTCACTTATAGGTGGAATCTAAAAAGCAAAATAAACAAACAAACAAAACCCAGAAATAGTCTCATATACATAGTGAACAAAATGGTTGTTGCCAAAGAAGAAAGGTTTGGGAGATGGGCAAAATAGGAAAAGGGGATAAACAGTATAAACTTTCAGTTTTAAAATAAATTAGTCATGGGGATGAAAAGCACAGCATCAAAATATAGTCAATAACATTATAATAACTTTTATTGATGATAAATGATAACGTCTCTTATTGTGATGAATATTTTGTAATATACATAATTGTTGAATCACTGTTGTACACATGAAACTAATACTGTGTGTCGACTATACTTTGATAAAAATAAAAAAATAAAACTGCGTGTAGTATGTCATAACAGTTAAAATCAATAATATGGATCATGGCAAAGATCACAAACCCAATTTGAAAAAGCAGCATCAAACTAGAAAATGACCTAGTCAAAGTTCTTTTGATCACCAAAAGCCAGGTTTTATCTCTCTCTCAAGATTCCTGGCGTACTCAAGGGAGCCTATGAATAGCATCCATTCTCCCTGCCTAAGTTCTAAGTCATTTGAGAAACAAGATTCCTCACCAAAATTTTTTTCGATAAAGATCAACATAACAACATCATGAGTAAAGTTTTGATCACAGAACATGACTTAGACATGTAAAAGAAACGGTCTTTTTAATACTAAAACCCAGAATTAGATATTTGCCCACTATAGGCAGCATTGAGCAACCTCATTACTTCACATCTGGGCTTCTGCCCCTTAAAAATGCAGCATAAAATGTGTTTTCTTCAGGCAGCTGCCTCCTAAGGGCAGGGAAGAAATATGGGGAGAGAGCCATGTGCCCATTTCCTCCCCAAATCTCAACAACATTCACAATATAAGAAAGGAAGGAAAGAAGTGAATAAATGACAAAAAAACAACCAACAATGTCAAAGAGCCTATGGTGGAGAAACTAATCTTCATAAGGACAGAGATCTATCTGTGTTGTTTAATGCTGTTATTGGTACCTTAAACCACTTCCTGACATTAGTGAATGTCAATAATATTAGCTGAAAGCTTATAACTGGAAAATGAAAAGGGTAGATTCGTGTTAGCTTCTCACTTTTTTCCTTGAGTAGGCTAAAACTCAGAATAAATAAGCAAATTGTTTAGTCACATTATTTTCCTCAAGAAAGATATCAGCAACAAATAGTGTTATTTACCCAAAGAATGTGGTACTCAGCTCACCACCCTTATCTCTGCCTACTGCCAGTAAGTGTAAGAGAATCCAAAGGACATCATAAAATCTTCCTCTGGTCCAAAAGACCTCCAAATGCTTCTGCCTGGTCAAAAGTCCCATGTTCACCATAGATTTAGCCATTTTAAATACTATGATTAAACAGGGGCACTTGGGTGGCTCTGTTGGTTAACTGTCCAACTTTGATCATGGCTCAGGTCATGATCTCATAGTTTGTGAGATCTAGCTCCACATTGGGTTGTGCACTGTCAGCCGGCATCCTGTCTGGGATTCTCTTCCTCTGCCCGCCCCTCATTGGTGTGTGTGCACTCTCTCAAAATAAACAAACGTGAAAAAAATTTTAAGTATAAAAAAAGATTTTTCACTCTTGTATCTATTGTTCACAAACAAGAATGCACATCTATGCAAACAGAAAGGAATTGGAAGTAAGGTCTTTCTTGAGCTCTAAAGGATCTGAAGCAATCATACTGATAAGCCCTTACCTGTATAAACTACACTACAGATCTCCTATTATTAGGAATATATTAAAAGGTAGATGATAATCTTCACTTTGCCAGCAAAGCTACCAGGATATAATTAAACATTAAAGGTTTCCATATACAGCCCTGGGTGGAGAGGAGGTATCTCCTACTGGGGACTCTCAAGCAATGTGAACTCTTCTTTTTGAAAATGGTTTGCCAGTTGCAGCTAAAATGTAATTAAAGTTCAAGGCAATTTAATGTAAAAGGTTGTGCTACCATTTGCCCATGTGGCTGTGAAAATAAGGGGCAGACAAAATGAAACTGTAAAAACATGATGCTGGGCTTTTTGCTTTGTTTTAGTTATGTTTGTTTTTGTTGTTGTGACTATTTGCAAGAGATCTATTTAAATTTTTATACTGTTATTGGAGTAAACAAGTAATAATAAATCTTCTATTGTTATAAAGATTGAGACTCCACACATAACTGACATGATTACATTAGTAATGTTTGTTATCAAATGGCAAAAAAATAACAATTTGGTCACCTATGCTGCTGTATCTAACATTCCCATCCTATTCTTTCATTTGGAACATACATCTCTATATTTTGTCTTCTCTTTTGTAAGTTGACACCAGGCTATAAATTTCCAGAAGAACTTTTTGGCCTGATTGTATACAGCACAAAATATGGTACCTTCATTTGAAGAATTTCATAAGTAGTATTTAAACTCTACAAACACTACACTACAAGGTAATTAAGAGTTTGAAATGGTTTAATCTTCTGCATAATTAAGTTTCTCAAATTGCAATATACTTCAGCTAATATATGAGTACTTCTTTATTGCCTATACAACATAAAAATCTATAAATCTTATTAAAAATCCAAAGATTAGTAGTTCTAGCTTTGGTATATTTGAACATAAAACTTCAGTTGCCTTTTAAAGGTCATCTAAGGACATTATAACATTGTACTGGGTAGATGAATGTCCAGTATTTAAAACACGATAAAAATGAGTTCAAGATCTCCAAAATAATCAATTTAAGGTTCAAAATACATACAGAATATCTATCCCAGATAGACATCTTGAAGACTTCATCTGCTCTCTGGATCTCTCCCCAAACCAACATGTTTACAGTGCTTATACTCAAAAACGGGCCCCTATAACTGAAAATCAATCTGGTTCCCAGAATCAAGGTTAGGATAAGGCCATTGATGAAGATAAAGGGTAGGCCTTATATAGGTAAAGTTTTCTCCCACTTACCTACCCTCAAATGGCTCACATCCTGCTAAGTGTCACAACACAAGACTTTTCAGGTTCTCCGATGTCTAGCCCATAACAGACTTCAAAATCCCCTTCTGAGTTCATTAGAAATTGGGCAGGCCCTGGCACACACTCAGATCTATCAATGGACATATGGCAGCCTTCAGTTCCATAAACAGTCTAAAACTAATTCATATAAATCACTGGTAATATTTTTAGAAGATGCATCTATGTGCTGCCCCAACACCAGAATCTTTGCCTCCTTCTGTCATAAGGTCACATGTGGACCCAGAACATCTGAGTAGTAGTGACATAGGAAAAGGAGTCTTCAAGCATTACATTAGATGTGATTTACTACATATTATATTTCTGATGCATGACATCTGATTTGAATAATCTTAATACATCTATGGCCTTTGTGAATGTGAGAGGATATCATTTCTGTAGACAAATTTTTTCTCTTCCTCTGACAAATGTGAAGAGTCTGGCAGAAAGGGGCTGTAAACAGTGTCATAACTCTTCTCTGAATGTCTGTTTTGGGTCATCCACTGATATATACCTGAATGATTTATCATAATCATTCAGGTATATTCATTCAGGAGTTAAATTTCACTCATATCTCCTGGTGGCTTAGGGTAAACCTTTACATAAGGGACTCTCAAAGATCAGTAGACCAGAACACCCCCCAAAACTTTCCCCAAATGCCTCTTTTCCTGTGCTCCCTAAATTGGTGAAGGACACCACCATTCAAGCTACAAGTCATCCTTAAATACTGCCTCTGTTTTATATGCATATGATTAAGGATAAAAGCTCAAGTGAGGGAATTTTCTAAATAATTCCAAAATCTGCTTATTCACTACCATCACATAACTACCACCTCTCTGACTGAGTTACTTCCACAGTGTGTTAAGAATCATGTCCCTCCTCAAGGGGATTTAAGACACAATCTGATGGTGTCACTCCCACTCAATCACTCCCCATCGCCTTCAAAATAAAATCCAGGCTTTGATAACTTACCTTTTACCTAGTTCTCTAGCCTCATTTGTTACACTTTTTGTCTTCCCATCCTTTCTTTCAGCCATTATAAGCTGCTTGCATATCCTATTGTACCACATACACATTTGTTTAGATTGAACTACCCTGTGCTCTCTCTCACTAGCCTAAAATTTCTTTAAAATTTAAACTAATATTAAGCCTACCAGCAAGACCCTCCAACATTTCTAACACCTGTGAATCAAGCCCACCCACAACACCGAATTTATGACTCCCTCTTCAGACTTTCTACCCTGTGCTTCCATTTCTTCTATCACATCACTCCCTGTTATCGTTTGTGTTTCCCATAGCCTGAATTGCTTGAAGACACAGCCTCATGTTTTCTATCTCCATGCCTAAGAACGGCCTCTGGCACAGAGTAGATACTCAGTAGATATTTGTTGAGTGAATGAATGAGACAACAAAGCTTGAATTCAAAAATAGATCCGAAGTCTATGATGTTTTCACTTTATCATAATCATTCAGGTATATATCAGTGGATGACCCAAAACAGACATTCAGAGAAGAGTTATGACACTGTTTACAGCCCCTTTCTGCCAGACTCTTCACATTTGTCAGAGGAAGAGAAAAAATTTGTCTACTGAAAGTGCAGGTAGTACCCAGTGTTTCTCCACTGCTGCAGACAGATGGTCAGGACATCATAATAAATATGAACAAAATATGCCCAAAATGGGAATGGAAAATTCTACCTCCAAAATCCACAGTGCATTCTTTGCCTATTGATGGAGGGATTATAATTATATCAGAGGCATTTTAGGTGAAACAGAATCATCAATGTGAAACACAGAACCAAGCTTCTTGCTTTGAGATTTATGGATTTATATGCTAGCAAATAATATGTTTCATTTCTCAGGTTCATAAGAAAAATAAAACTTCCATGAAGACATTTAAGTTCTTATTCAACTGACTTTTTTAAGGTGTCATTGAACCATTTTAAAAAATATCTAAGACAATTTAAAGGAATATTTCTAGGCATCCAAGATTTTCTTCCCTAATACTTTTGGGGGAAAAAAACATGGTGTGCATTAAAATCACCTGCCAAGTTTTTTTTTTAGATCAATAGATAGATAAAAATAAATAAATTATTAATCAACCAATCAATCCTGAGTCTCACCCAAGATCTATTAAATCAGAATCTTTTTAGGGTCAGGTATAGAAAAATAGTTTTAAAATTTTTTCAGACAATTTTGATGGACTGGACTTGCTTGTGTGAACTGGTAGAGTGAACTATTCCTTGAAAATATTTTTTTTCCATTCTGAAGGAAGTGTTTACATACTAGTCTGTTCTAGAGGTGCCGTGGTAATGACACACTACTCTTATTTCTCAGACCATACTTTTCAAGCATTCCGATGTAGAAGATTAGGTTTTGAATATTACTGCCTCTTATTTTAACTTATAAGAATAACTTAGGAGCACCTGAGTGTCTCAGTCGGTTAAGCAGCCAACTCCTGCTCAGGTCATGATCTCACAGTTCATGAGTTTGACCCCCTCCATTGGATGAGCTAGAGCCCCATTTCAGACTCCATGCTGACAGTGCAGAGCTTGTGTTGGATTCTCAGTCTCTTCCTCTCTCTCAGCCTCTTGCTCACTTGTGCCCTCTCTCTCTCAAAAAAAAAAAAATGAGTAACTTAGTTACTGAACTTCAAAATTGAAAACAAATATGAGACACAGTATATCAAGAGGATAGGTCTCCTGAAAGCTCACTAGGACCATAAATCAATATGTAAAATGTAATAAATATAACCATAAATTTATACTTTAGGAGTTGTTCATTTACTATCAAACCTTCATTATATGATTATCTCATTTAGACATCACCAAAGTTGATGACAGAGCTACGCCTTCTTCTACATCGGAATGCCAAAACTCACTTAGCATAGAAATGATCATTACTTCAGGACCATCCCACACCTTCAGTGATAGAGTCATGGTTCAAAACAGGAGAGCTCTTCTTCTTACTCACAAGTCCTTGCTTGGCCCAAGCAGTACTAGACACTGATCAGGATATCTTCCCATCTGTGAAAGTATTACCTCCACCAGGCTGAGTCCCTCTGTGCCTCTAAAACTTCTTCATGATTTCTAGACTAATTAGACTGACTTTCTTGACTCTAGATTATTTAACCTACCAACTTCCCTGAAAAACCTACAAATGAATTCTATGTTTTTTTTGGTGAATAATATATGCTCTATGTACTTACTCATATCCATAGATGAATTATGAGTGACAAGAAACGATTTGGTTTTTACCTCTTCAGTCTTAGACTATCCTCATATGCCCTTTTCATCTTCAGTTACCACTCCCAGAAACATCTGTACTTTAAAAAGTATCCAGTACATAACAGGCAATCAAAGACAAATTCTGTATAATCTCCCTTATATGTGGAATCTAAAATAAATAAATAAACTCATAGATACACAGAACAGATTGGTGGCTAGAGGTTGCCCACTTAGGATGGGGGGTGAAATGGATAAAGGTGGTCAAAAGCTACAAACTTCCACTTATGAAATAAAAAAGTCTGGGAATGTAATGCATAGCATGGTGAGTATAGTTAGTAATACTACATTGTATATTTGAAAGTTGCTAAGAGAATAGGTCTGAGAAGTTCTTATCACAGGGAAAAAAATGTAATAATGTAGGGTAATGGATGTTAACTAGACTTATAATGAATATTTGTCAATATATGCCAATATCAAATCATATCATACATCAGAAACTAATATATAACCTTGTATGCCAATTATACCTCAATAAAAAAAGATAAAAACTTGAGTCATAAAATTTTTAAAAAGAATGATTAGGGATTTTTCACGTAATATAATTTTCACAATTATTTATGAGATGTTTATAATTATTTTCCTAGAAAGAAATTTGAGTGTTTCACAAAAGTATTAAGTGACAAGAGCCTGAATTCAACACTCTGTCTCATAAATCTGAATCTACTGCTGTTTTTAAAACAATGCTGGCTCATATAAGTAAATTTTGTAGACATAAAACTCAATTATAAGGCTATTTGATGGGTGTACTAAAAACAAAACAAAGCAGATAGTTCCATATAACAATAACCTAAGTTTTGAAGAAATCACTTGTGGAAGACCATCTTCATAAACAAAATTCAGCTCTACTATCCTGATGTTTGATTATTTCTATGCAATCTGGACAAAGACCAAGATTGTTGCTAAACATTCTACTACCAACATGGAGGACATCCCACTGCATGCACAAGAAAGAACTATCTGGATAAAAAACGCCAATAGTGCCAAAGTTGAGAGACTCTTCCTTTATCAAAGTTTACCCAGTATCAGGTTTTTTAATTCAACTGAGTCTTTTACATTTCATTCTATTTCCACATAGTTATTCCACTAATTTATCCTCAACAGATATACTTAATATTTCTTGAGGATTTGCCATTTGATGTAAAAGCAGTGATAAAAAGAGACACATGGATCTTAATCTCATGGAGCATGGGTAAGAATCTGTTCCACAACACACAGGTGAAAGAATAATCAGGAAAAAGTATCCAATGGAAAAAAGACAGCCTCTTCAACAGGTGGTGCTGAAAGAACTGGACAGCAACATGCAGAATGAAACTAGACCACTTTTTTACACCATACACAAATATAAAATCAAAAGGAATGAAGGACCTGAATGTGGGACAGGAAACCACCAAAACCCTAGAGGAGAAAGCAAGGAACTACCTCCTTGACCTCACCTGCAGCAATTTCCTACTCAACACATCCCCAAAGGCAGTGGAATCAAGAACCAAAATAAACTATTGGGACCTCATCAAGATAAAAAAAACCTTCTGCAATGCAAAGGAAACAATCAAAAAACCTAATAGGCAACTGACAGAATGGGAAAAGAGAGTTGCAAATGACATATCAGATAAAGGGCTAGTATCCAAAATCTACAAGGAACTCACCAAACTCCACACCCAAAAAAAACAAATAGTCCAGTGAAGAAATAGGCAGAAGACATGAACAGACACTTCTCCAAAGGAGACATCCAGATGGCCAACAGACACATGAAACAATGCTCAGCATCACTCATCATCAAAGAAATACAAATCAAAACCACACTGAGATACTACCTCACACCAGTTAGAGTGGCTAAAATGAACAAATCAAGAGACTATAGATGCTGGTGAGGATGTGGAGAAACAGGCACCCTCCTCCACTGTTGGTGGCAATGTAAACTGGTGCAGCCGCTCCGGAAAATAGTGTGGCGGTTCCTCAAAAAACTATCCATAGAACTCCCCTATGACCCAGCAATAGCACTGCTAGGGATTTACCCAAGGGATACAGAAGTGCTGATGCATAGGAGCACATGTACCCCAATGTTCATAGCAGCACTGTCAACAATAGCGAAATCATGGAAAGAGCCTAAATGTCCACCACCTGATGAGTGGATCAAGAAGAAGTGGTATATATACACAATGGAGTACTACATGGCAATGAGAAAGAATGAAATCTGGCCATTTGTAGCAACATGGATGGGACTCAAGGGTGTCATGATAAGCGAAATAAGTCAAGCAGAAAAGGACAGATACCATATGTTTTCACTCATAAGTCTAACAGGAGAAACCTAACAGGACCATGGGGAGGGGAAGGAGGAAAAAGAGTTGGGGAGAGGGAGGGAGGCAAATCATGAGAGACTCTTGAATACTGAAAACAAACTGAGTACTGAAGGGGGAGGGGGAAAAGGAAGGGGGTGATGGTCATGGAGGATTGTACTTGTGGGGAAGAGAACTGGGTGTTGTTTGGAAATCAATTTGGTAATAAACTATAAATTAAAAAAAAATAATCATTGCTTTCCAAATCAAACTAAATATGCCGTAAACCCATTTAATAGAGTATTAAAAAACCTAATCCAGTCATATTTGGGGAGCTCAGAATTTGGGGAGCTTTTATGATACCTAGAATGAAAACAAAGACAGAGACTTGGTCTTTGGTGTCAGTGTGATTACTCTTCCTGCTACCAATGCTGCTGTTAGGTCATGCCCTCTGTCTTTTGTGGGGTCTGGTATTCCTGTACCTCCCAGTGGTCTTCTCTACTGACCCCAAATAGCAAAGTAACTCTGTTCTTCTTTCATCCAGGACACTGAGCACTAGATCTGACATAAAAATCTTCTAAATCTCTGGTCCCTTCCCAATCCTGGAGACAGTTACCCATCTCCCTATATCAAGACACCTTTATGGGGTTTTTTTTTTCCCTATGCTCTTTTCTCATTTTCTCAAGCAGTTCTTCTCTGCAACCAAAATCTAAGTAAAGATCATCTTCTAAAGGTCTAGCAAATGCAGGGCAAGGAAAAAATATGTCTGGTTCTCTTGATTCAACTATAATAGCTAAAACAAAACAAGAGCAAATTTCCACAAGGACCCTCCACATAGACTGGTGGTTACAGTGTGTATTTATTTGTTAAATGCACACTGTACTGGAGCAAAACAGTACATACTTATCCAGTGAAAACTCTGGAGCTCTTGAGCCAAGGCACATAAAAGTGATACTGGAAGTTTTCTCTTTTTACCACTCATTTCTTAGAGTTAAAAGGATTAGTACATCCAAAGTACATCAGGCATAATTAAGTCACCTTCATTTTACTTAAGATTTGTTTGAATTATTGTTTTTCTCCAATGACATTGTATTAGAAATTAATTAAGCACATTTAAGATTCTAATTTACTTAAAATTAATAACTTCCTTCAATGGTATGACTCCTATATTCTATCTCCATAGTCTGAAATACAAATGAAACCATTCTCTTTACAGTGAGACAGCCAAGACATCCTCAGAGAAGCTGTCAATGCAATTAGAATGTCTATCAGGAAGGAGATGACATTTGAGGTTAGCCATAGGCAAATATCTGAAGTAGGTGACAGGTGCCATCTAGCATTTTTAGCTTTCCTGATCTAATCTTTTTGTTTTCCTTTTTAGTTTCCCTGTCTTTACTTCAAGCAGTCAAGATACTCTGCTTTACCCAATCCCCCTTCACAACATGTCAAAACTCTCAGGAAATGTCTTAATAAATTCATCCACTCTCAAGTATAAAGGATTGATGTTGTTTAAACTGGAACTACTTCAAGAGTGCCCACAGTTATTGATTTTTAGGCCTAACGGATAGATGGAGTAGGACTGTGTTTGGTAGAGAGGACTGCTCAACCCCTAAAATTACACTGACACATCCAGGCCAAAACCAGTTCAAATAAAAGGTCTATTTGCATATGTTTGGGAAAAGGTCTACTAAAAAGTCTCACCTAGAAAAACTATGGTCACTGTCAAATGAAATTATATAGGTAAAAACACTTTTTAAAGTTAATAGTATTAGGGTACTGACTGATTTACAAACACTGTTCTAATGGCTTTACCTGAATTTACCCTTTACAATAGCCTTAGGAGATTAGTGCTATTATCCCTATTTCACAAATAAGAAAACAGAGGCAATGGGAAGTTAACTAGTGTTCCTACAGTCAAAGAGCCAAAAAGTGCTCCTCATTGTAACCTATAACCTGTTCTTATCATATTTATCAATGTTATTCTCAGAGTTTTGTTATGCAGTTATCAAATGAGATGATGAGTTGATGAATGAAAAGGAATGATGGATAGCTTACTTTGTATGTCGTGTTACTTATTTTGGGAAAAGCATAGGGAGGATATTATTGTAGCCAATACTTGGGAAGCCTTTCCTATGGCCAAAGTAGGCTGGTGAGAATGAATGTATATCATCTCATTTATTGCTCCCAACAGTCCTGGAAGTGGTCCTTCCAGGAAGAAGTACTTCCCACATAATAACCAGCCTGACACTGGCAGAGCATCCATGAATGCAACTCAGTTCTGCCACTATCTATCTAGAGATAGCATTAGATTCCACAGGTTGAGGGTTCCATCCTACAAGACTGCCCCCCTCCTTCAGATGCCAGTCACAAGCCCAGGTTCCATCTATGCTTCTGGACACCAGGGTACAGATTGGGGGTTCCAAGGACCCCCTCCCACTCAGGATGCAATTGCAAGTCAAGGTTGTTACTCCTACTTCTGATCGACTGGCTAAATCAAAGGTTTCCACAATCTCCTTGGGTTCAAGTGGCTCAAGTGGCTCACAAACCTCAGAAAAACATCTGATTTACTAGATTAGTGTAACAGATGGAAGAATTGTATTGGGCAAAGTATAGGGAAAGAACACAGAGCTTCCACGCCCTTTCCAAGGCACACCACTTTCCCCACATCTCCATGTGTTCACCAATCTGGAAGCTCATCAAACTCTGCCCTTACAGGTTTTTACGAAGGCTGCTACCCAGTCCTCATTAATTAACATACTGGCCATCAGAAATTAATTCAACCTCCAGCTCCTCTACCCTTCCTGAACCTGGGGCTTTGGGAATACAAGTTTCAACACTCTAATCACTTTATTGTGTTTCCATTGACAACTAGCCACTATCTTTAGGGGCTTCCCCAAAGCCCCCTCATTAACACAACAAAACATACTTTATCATTTTCAATACTAATGAAATTCCAAGCTTTTGGGCAGCTAAGAGCCAGCAACCAGGAAGAAGACCAAATACATATTTTTTATTAAGTCACAATATCACAACTGCCCCTAGTGCTTTGGCAATTTATCCTTAGATTGTAAAATTTCCTGGGTAACTTGCCTCCTGTCCACCCAATGTTCCTGCTACAATAAGCCAAATGTTCAAAACCAGGTCTAGATCCTTTCACTCGGACTTGATTATCACCTAGCTTCTTTACACATCATGATCCAAAGCCATCACATCCATGTATCTAAGCCAATTCTTAGCCCGAGATTAGACCACCAGAGGAAAAGACTCTCGTGATCATTACAGCATTCACATGTGCCATTATTTGTCACTCAGCTTAAAGAGTTACAGTAGCCATAGATTTTTAAAAATTTTTATTTATTTAAATTCAAATTAGTTAACATACAGTGTGTGGTATTGGTTTCAGGAGCAGATCCCAGTGATTCACTACTTACATAAAACACCCAATGTTCATCCCAACATGTACCGTCCTTAATGCCCATCATCCATTTAGCCCATCCCCCCATGCAACTCCCCTCCAGCAATCCTCAGTCCGTTCTCTGTATTTAAGAGTCTCTTATGGATTGCTTCCTTCTCTGTTTTTATTTTTCCTTCTCTTCCCCTATGTTATGTTTTGTTTCTTAAATTCCACATGTGAGTGAAATCATACCTTTGTCTTTTTCTGACTGACTTATTTTGCTTAGCATAATACATTCTAGTTCCATTAATATTGTTGCAAATGTCAATATTTCTTTCTTTTGATCACCAATTAATATTCCATTGTATGTATATGTATATATATTATATGTATACAACACACTGCTATAACACTGGGGTGCATGTGTCCATTTGAATCAGCATTTTTGTATCCTTTGGATAAATACCTAGTAGTGCAATTGCAGGGTCACAGTATAATTATATTTTTAATTTTTTGAGGAAACTCCATACTGTTTTTCAGAGTGGCTGCACCACTTTGCATTACCACCAACAGTACAAAAGTGATTCCCTTTCTCAGCACCTTCACAAACCTCTATTGTTTCCTGAGTTGTTAATTTGACCGGTATGAGATGGTATCTCACTGTGGTTTTCATTTGTATTTCCATGATGATGAGTGATGTTGAGCATCTTTTCATGTGTCTGTTTGCCATCTGGATATCTTCTTTGGAAAAGTGTCTATTCATTTCTTTTGCCCACTTCTTCACTGGATTATTTTTTTGGATGTTGAGTTTGATAGGTTCTTTATAGATTTTGGATACTAACCCTTTATCTAATGTAATTTGCAAGTATCTTCTCCCCTTCTTTCAGTTACATTTTAGTTTTTTTTAATTTTTTTTTACATTTATTTATTTTTGAGAGACACAGAGAGGCAGAGCATGAACAGGGGAAGGGCAGAGTGAGAAAGAGACACAGAATCTGAAGCAGGCTCCAGGCTCTCAGCTAGCGGTCTGCACAGAACCTGACACAGGGCTCGAACCCACAAACCGTGAGATCATGACCTGAGCCCAAGCCGGAAGCTCAACTGACTGAGTCACCCAGGCACCCCAGTTGCCTTTTAGTTTTGATGATTGTTTCCTTTGATGTGCAGAAGCTTTTTGTTTTGATGAGGTCCCAATAGTTCACTTTTGCCTTTCTTTCCCTCACCTCTGGAGACATATCTATAGTAAAAATTTGCTGCAGTAGGGGTCAAAGAGGTTGCTGCCTGTTTTTCCTATAGGATTTTTATAGTTTCCCACCTCACATTTAGGTCTTTCATCTATTTTGCATTTATTTTTGTGTATGGTGTAAGAAAGCGTTCCAGTTTCATTCTTCTGTATGTCACTGCCCGTATTTCCTAACACCATATGTTTAGGAGACTTTTTTTCCATTGAATATTCTTTTCTGCTTTGTCAAAGATTAGGTGACCATACATTGTGAGTCCATTTCTGGGCTTTCTATTCTGTTCCACTGATGTATGTGTCTGTTTTTATGCTAGTACCATACTGTCTTGATGATAACAGCTTTGCAATACAGCTTGAAGTCTAGTGTTGTGATGTTTCCAGCTTTAGTGTTCCTTTTCAACATTACTTTGGCTATCCCAGGTCTTTTCTGGTTCCATACAAATTTTAGAATTGCTTGTTCAAGCTCTGAGAAGAATGCTGGTCCCATTTTGATTGGGATTGCATTGAATGTGCAGATTGCTTTGAATAGTTATAGACATTTTAACAATATTTGTTCTTCTAATCCATGAGCATGGAATGTTTTTCCATTTCTTTGTGTGTTCTTCAATTTCTTTCATAAGCTTTCTACAATTTTCAGCATATAGATCTTTTACCTCTTTGGTTAGGTTTATTCCTTAGGTATCTTATGGGTTTTGGTGCAACTGTAAATGGGACCAACTCCTTGATTTCTCTTTCCACTGCTTCCTTATTGGTTTTTGGAAATGCAATGATTTCTGTATGTTGACTTTATATCCTGCAACTTTGCTGAATTCATTTATCAATTTTAGCAATTTTTTGGTGGAGTCTTTTGGGCTTTCCATGCAGAGTATCATGTCATCTGTGAAAAGTGAAACTTTGACTTCTTTTTTGCCAATTTGGATACCGTTTATTTTGTTGCTTGATTACTGAGGCTAGGACTTCCAACTCTATGTTAAACAACAGTGGTGAGAGTGGACATCCCTGCCATGTTCCTGATCTCAGGAGGAAAGCTCTCAGTATTTCCCCATTGAGGATGATATTAGCTGTGGGCTTTTTATATATGGCTTTTATGATGTTAAGGTACATTTCTTCTATGCTGACTTTCTTCAGGGATTTTATTAAGAAAGGATGATGTATTTTGTCAAATGCTTTTTCTGTATCTATTGACAGGATCATATGGTTCTTATCCTTTCTTCTATTAATATGATGTATCACATTGATTGATTTGCAATATTGAACCAGCCCTGCAGCCCAGGCATCAATTAATCACAAACATAAGCAATCATATTGATAGGAATACTTTAATTGTAGGGGACTTTAATACTTCACTTATGGCAATGGACATATCATCTAGGGGGGGGGGATCAATAAGGAAACAATGGCCTTGAATGATACATTGGACCAGATGGACTTGACAAGTATATTCTAAACTTTTCATCCAAAAACAGTAGAATACACATTCTTTTTGAGTGCACATGGAACATTCTCCAACATAGATCACATACTGGGTCACAAAACCAAATATAAAAGAATTGAAATCATACCATGCATATTTTCTGATCACAATGCTGTGAAACTTGAAATCAACCACAAGAAAAAATTTGGAAAGCCTCCAAATGCATGGAAGTTAACATCCTACTAAAGAATGAATGGGTCAACCAGGCAAGTAAGAAAGAAATTTAAAAATATATGGAAGCAAATGAAAATGAAAACACAATAGTCCAAACCCTGTGGGATACAGCAAAGGCAGTCCGAAGAGGAAAATCCATTACAATCCAGGCCTATCTCAATAAACAAGAAAAATACCAAATACAAAATCTAAAGGCTTACTTATTTTATAACTGGATGTTTGTACTCTTGATCCATTTCACCCTTTTCATCATCCTCCCACTTCTCTAGCAACTATCAATCAGCTCTCTGTAACTATAAGTCTGGTTTCATTTTGTTTGCTTATTTGTTTTGTGTTTACTTTTCTTTAGATTACATATATAAGTAAAAGTATATGGTACTTTTTTTGCTGACTTATTTCACTTAGCACAATACCTTTAAGATCCATCATGTTATTTCAAATGGCAAGATTTCACTCTTTTATGTCTGAGTAGTATTTCAGTTATATATGCATGTGTGTGTGTGTGTTGTCTTCTAATGATGGACACTTAGATTTGCTTCCATATCTTGGCTATGGTAATGCTGAAATGAACATGGAGGTTCATATACCTTTTTGAATTGGCATTTTTGTTTGCTTTGGATAAATACCTAGAAGTGGAATCACTGGATTGGTACTGCAGTTCTATTTTTAATATTTTCAGAAAACTCCATACTATCCTCCATAGGGGATATACCAATTTACATTCACACCAATGGTGCATGAGGCTTCCCTTTTCTCCACATCCTCACCAACACCTATTACTTTTTTTTTAAAATAATAGTCATTCTAACAAGTGTGAGGTGATATCACTGCAGTTTTGATCCGCGTTTTCCTGATGATTTGTAATACTGAACTTCTTTTCATGTACCTGTTAGCCATCTGTATGTCTTCTTTAGAAAAATGCCTATAGTTCCTCTATCCATTTTTTAATCACATCGTTTGGAGGTTTTTGTTGTTCTTACTATTAAGTTCTATCTGTTCTTTTTGTGTTTTGGATATTAACTCCTTATTCAATATTTGGTGTGCAAGTATGTTCTCCCATTCTGTAGGCTGCCTTTCAATCTCTCAATGGTTTTTTCCTGCTGTGCAGAAGCTTTTAAATTTGATGTAGCCCCACTTGCTGATTCTTGCTTTTGTGTTGTGCTTTTGGTGTTATATCCAAAAAACCATTGCCAAGTCTAATGCCAATGAGTTTCACCTCTATGCTTTCTTCTAGGAGTTTTAAAGTAACAGGTCTTAGGTTTTAAGTTGAAATAGTATTTAAATAATTATTTTCTCCATATTTACTTGTTTTCTTTGTGAGGGAACTGATCTGAATTGTGACAGACAGCTGCTACTACCAAAGGTCACATTGAAATTCAGCCTTTAACTTTTTTCAAATTTAGAGCTATAAAAATTAACTCGCCTTTTATCATTACCTTATAGAAATAAAGTGATATTAACAAAGGAAGGTATATGAACTCACTGTGAAGTCCACTATAATTCTAATGCAGCACTAAGTGATTTAGTCTGGGTGTTATTCAGACGCTAAATATACTCTATGGCTGGGACATCTATATTGCTAAAGTTTTACATCTCTTGTTCTACTAAAAACCCAGCCTACCAAATGAGTAAAGACAATTCTGCTTTACAGATTTTCTACTGTAATTATTGTTAAGAACTATAATCATTAAGTATAATTAGCCTCAAGTAGAGTTTTACACAACAGTAAATGGTACCATAATTACAGATTCAGGCTGTCTGCCACTACAAAATTAAGTTAAACATTTCAAGCAATCTGTATTGTAGTTTATACATATTCATAAGCATACAGTATATTGCCTATAAACGCAAGTAAGATTGTAAAGTCCACATAAGAGGTCTAAATCCAGCTACTTTTATTTTCTCTGAGATATCAAACTCTTTTGAATTTCACTTGTTATGAGTCACATTCTACTTCTTATAATATGTCATAGATACCATTACATTTAAGAAAGAGAAAAACACAAAAAATAAGTTTTCCTTGCAAATATGTTTATGTTTACAGTGTTGCATAAGAGCATTTTTATTTGTTTCTAGATCTTTCCCACAAAACAATAAAAATTCACCAAAACCAATAAAAAGAATGAAAAACAGAGACAATAATCCATATTCAATAATAACTCTCTCAATTCCAGACAATGAAGTTTACGAGCCAAACACCAGGAAATGTGCATCAAGAAGAGAAATGCTAGGAGTGAACTTGTGCCTGTGGAGCTCTAGCAAGTACAGAATACCCCTGCTGCCACAAATGAGTAACTTGGTCTAGAAAAGTTTGACCTATGACTCTTTGACATTGAAATCTAAAGGAAGTGGTGGTCCTGTAAAGATTTAATTCCTTTAAATATTCACACAATATCATTAAACATCAGGGATGGAATCATGCTGTCACATTACTTCTATTATTTATCCCTTACAGTTTCCATAGAATGAAAATCACCAGACGTGAATTAGTAATTAGAAGAAAGAATGGGCAACAATTATGAGATTAAAATACAGCTAGCCCATGCCCTAGGGACCTTGTTCTGAGCCATGTCCTCCTCCTAGAAAAACTGATGTGCCTCAGTTTTAAAAAATGTAATAAATGACAGAGTTGATGAAAGTCTCTTCAAGGTCACAAACGTTAACTGCATGTCGACACAGATCTCATCTTTCTCCGTATCTCTTTTGCTCTCATTTTGGTGTTCTGTAATTGTTAGTTGTTAACTGTGAATTGTTAATTCAATTTGAGGATAAGACATAATTAAAGAAATCAATATGGAACATGCATTAAATTGGAGGGGGGAACAAGAAAAGGCAGATTAAGGATACAAACCAAATGAAAATTTACCCACTGAAACGTGTGAAAAGCCAAACAGAGTTTCTATTTTCTCAAAGAAATTATAGCTCGGAACTCTTTCTTTTAAAGAAATGTTTTAAAGATCAAGGAGCAGGTTCAATGTTCAAAGAAAGAATACTTACTGAAAGAGGTGAAAGGAGAGCTTATAAACTCAGAATAGGAAAGTAAGAGAAAAATAACACAATAGAGACAATAGCTAGATTATTATACACACACACACACATACACACACAAAGTCAGGAATATAATGAACACAAGTCTGCAAGTCACAGAAAACAACATGAAAAATAAAAGTGACTTAAAATTGAGTATAGAGGGGCACCTGGGTGGCTCAATCGGTTAAGCAACCAACTTTGGCTCAGGTCACGATCTCAGGATTCATGGGTAAGAGCTCCGTGTCAGGCTCTGTGCTGACAGCTCAGAATCTGTAGCTGCTTCAGATTCTGTGCCTCCCTTTCTTGCTGCCCCTCCCATGGTTTAGCTCTCTCTCTGTCTTCTCTCTCTCTCAAAAAAAAATTTTTTAATTAAAAAAAATTGAACATAGAGATGATAAGAGACATGGAACATAGGTAAAGAGAGCTAACAAATGCATTATTGATATGTTTTCTTGAAAAACAAAAAGAACTGAACTACTAGAATAGAAAAAAATACTGAAATCTAAAATAGAAGAAAACAATCCTGAAATGATGGCTTTAGTCTATAGACAAAGAAGTATATCATGTTCCAGGAAAAATCAATACAATAAGGTCAGCATCGAGACATAACCTCAGGAAGTTATTGAACTATAAGGACCAAAGAAAGAATCATACCGATATCCAGGTAGGAAAACAAAAATTCAGATGCTAGGTTGGCCTCAGTCTATAGAAGCACTCTTATTAGTAGATACTGTAACAGTACAGTAAAATTTGGAAAGGAAGAAAGATAACCTAGAATTTTCCCTAGTCAAGAATTATTATCTAGTATGTTTTAATCTGTAGATCTTAATTGGATATCTCCAGTTGTTCCAATACTGTTTAACTGCAAAAGAAAATCCCAGATCATGTTTTGTATTTCACTGCCATGTCTCTTTAGTCTCTTTCATCTACAACAGTTTCACCATCTGCTTTTGCATTCTTCACACTGACAATTTTTAAGACAAAGTCTTATAAATTGGTGTTGGTTTGAAAACTGGCTCCCATACACGAAGGGCAAGGAGAAAATGAAGAGGCAAGCCACTTCAGACTGGTAGATGGCAGATGTAACAAGCAAGGGAACTTACATATGAGGCTTGCCTTCGGCTACCACAAGACCAGTAGATCTCTGTTCCAGCCTGCCAGAATCTTAAAAGTTTATACAGAGGTCTGAGTTCAGTCATATGGTCTCAACAGCACCTTACTCTTTCAAGGTCATGCCCTTGAAACAGCTCCTAGTGTGGGAATGGTGGATGGAATGTACATTCTAAATACAGGGAAGAGGGTAAGGAACCTCCAATTGCCCAGGTCTAGCTCAAAGCTGGTGGTCACATTCTCTATATGACCTCCTCCAACAATTGGGAATGTGTCCTTAAAAATTACACTCAGGCTATGTATATTTGACAGGAATACCACAGACACCATCTTAACCAAGTGATCAAATTAAAGTCCCAGTAATGGGACAAATTAACGTTTGTTCCTTTTCATATAATGAGTGGAGGATAACAAGCTCAAATTTTAAAGTCTTAATATATCTGATATAAAATATAAATACATTCCTGATTATATTTTTTTAATGTTTTTTTAGGTTTTAAAATGTTTATTTTTGAAAGAGAGAGACAGAGAGACAGAGTGTGAGCTGGGGGAGGAGTAGAGAGGGGGAGACAGAATCCTAAACAGGCTCCAGGTTCCAAGCTCTGAGCTGTGAGCACAGAGCCTAATGTGGAACTCAAATACAGAGCCTAATGTGGGACTCGAACTGACAAACCATGAGATCATGACCTGAGCTGAAGTCAGACATTTAACTGACTGAGCCACCCAGGCGTCCATGACTATACTTTTTTTCTTAAATAAAGAAGTACACACAGTGAAAGTGAACTATCTGCCAGACTATCATCCCAACCCCCAAGTTTCTTTCTTTCCTCAATGGAAAATGTTGTTAATGGTTTGTGGATATCTGTCACACCTCTTTCTGTGATTTTACATTATGTTTAAAATATATACTTAGACTGTGTTTTGGGGGAGGGAGTGAAATTATATAAATACAATCACACCACATACTTTACTTGCAGTTCAGTTTGTTCATTTAATATATTTTAGAACATTTTTATGACTGCTCATAGATACATCACTTTGTTGAAACTGTGGGTTGAAATTCACTCTCACATATATCCTTTTCTTTTAGCCTCAGAACAATGTGTATTAATAGAGACTAAGGATTTTCTTATCAGCATTAACACAGTTGATGAAAATAATTCAAAATCTGTAATATTCAGGAGAATTTTTTTAACACAAAGGTTTCTTCTTTTATAACAGAAAAAATGTATTTCTTATATACTGGGGATATTTTCAAATAAATTTTATTTTAACATTTATTTATTTTTGAGAGAGACAGAATGTGAGCAGGGTGGGACAGAGAGAGAGGGAGACACAAAATCTAAAGAGGCTCCAAGCTCTGAGCTGTCAGCACAGAGCCCGATGCTGGGTTCAAACTCACAGATTGCGAGATCATGACCTGAGCCAAGGTCAGACACTTAACCGACTGGGCCACCCAGGCACCCCTGTACCTAGGATATTTTCATGCTAATAGTTTACTGGCATATATGAAGGGTAAAAATGATAGCTTATTCATTGTAATTAGCCAAATATAAATAATCTATATGTCCTTTATTTTAGTTTAGCAACATTTAAAGATGAAAATATTTGGTACAACATACATGTCTAAGAAACTAGGTATCATAGACTAAACAAGGCAAGGAACACGCACTATCTTAATTCGAAACATATATAAAAGATCCCAAGGGTCCAAAAACCCTGCTTTCCTTATCAGGAATCTCAGAAAAAGATATAAATAAAACAATGTGTAAATTAAAAGAAACATTTAAGTCCTACCGTTTAATGATTCCCTTGATACATATTTGCTGATGTTTACTCTTTGATAATAACCTTCTATAATTTTGCCATATTTAGTCTTTTCTCATAATTCAGGCAATGGTTCTTCTGAATATCAGTATTTAAATACATATTGAGGTTCCATTTTATTTTATTATCTATTTTAAAGTTTATTTATTTTGAGAGAGAGAGAGAAAGAGAGAGAGAGAGAGAGAAAGTGCAAGCAGGTTAGGGGCAGAGAGAGAGAGAGAGAGATAATCCCAAGTAGGCGCTGCACTGTCAGTGGGACTTGAACTCACAAAGCATGAGATCATGACCTGAGCTGACATCAAGAGTCAGAAGCTCAACCAACTGAGCCACACAGGTGCCCCAAGGTTCCATTCAAAAGTTGTTATGTATGATCTAAATAAAGATCACCTTAGAATCATTTACAGGTGAGGAGGTTATCATGGCTCTTGATTTCCATTACAAGGTTCCTATCAAGGTAGCCTGCTCCTCAGTACTAAATTCTCAATGAACAAATGAATAAACAATGCAACTTGAAAATAGTTTCATAGAAAGGTTTTCGTCTTCCAAAAATGGGTATTTAATTCCAACCATTGTCTGATTTTAAGCTTTCCTGCATTTCCTGATTACGTCTTCTAGACTTTTTCATTTAACAAAAATTCAGAAATACCTTTAGAATTAAGGATTCCAGGGTGGTGGATAAGTCTCAAAATAAAAATATTAACAATCACTAAATCTAGGAGAAAGTTCAGTAATCTCTACTCTCTACTTAAGAGATTATAAACTAGCAGTCAATGACCTACTTCTTTTTTTCTGACTCAGTTAAAAATCACTAACAACACAAATGAGTGAGTTATTGGTATTTAAAAATTCGGGAATTTCTTGTGAAATTTTGAGTTTTCCATTTCCCTTTGAAAGTGTGACATCCAGCACTCAATAAGCACATTCCTACACGAGCCAACCTGAGCTGCCTCCCCCAGCCGCTGTATGCACACGTCAGGTCAGCTGCAAGGCCCACCATGTACTGTTGGGCCGCCCTAGCAATCGACCTGGAAAACACAAACTGAAGATCAGCAAAATTATCATACAACTGCGAAGATTAAATGAAGAAACCAGTCTACTCTGTAATCCAGTGTCACATTACAAAGTGATCTTCCCTTTCTGAAGACACCTCCTGGCGTATCATTATAAAGCTCTCATCCAAAACCTAAGGAACACTTTAATATTGGAAACTGTAATTTGCCATAAGGATTTTTAAAAACTGTCAGGGATACTGATTTGAGTTCCTTCCAAGACGGGCACAATGATTTTGGGGCGCACAATGACCTAGCTGATGTTCTCCCCGGTGTTTGAGCTCAATGTAGAGGAGCTCAATGGTTTCAGTGCACAGAACAGAAAGAAATTAGCTGAAGCCCTATCCTTATAAGGCTGCCATGCCAGAACCAAAGACAGCAGCCCCAAAGGGTTTTTAAACTAAACTGCATACCGAGAGAAGCAATACTCAATCCATGTGGACTAAGACCTAGGAACATGACCTATGAGAAAGTTATATGTGCCTCTCTGCCCCACTTTCTTGCATGTTTAGATGTGTTAAATGTTTAAAACAGTTACAGTTGTAGAAACAGAGCAGTGGCAATTAAAATTATGGGACTGTCTTACTTGTGTGTGTGTGTGCGTGTCTGTATGTGTGCATTCCAAGTCAAAATTTTAAGCTATATTTGTATAATTAACAAAAATAATAGCCATTAACTTAGTGACAATTGCAATCAGAAATTCTGTCTAAAGTCATTATGAAAAATAAGTGTTAGAGGAAAAGATGCCCACCCTCTTAAAATTAAACCCAGTTTTAGGGTTGGTTTTGTTAACATGCAACAAGTTAAGTTTACTGAGTTCA
Source organism: Suricata suricatta (assembly GCF_006229205.1). Taxonomy (NCBI): domain Eukaryota; kingdom Metazoa; phylum Chordata; class Mammalia; order Carnivora; family Herpestidae; genus Suricata; species Suricata suricatta. The sequence goes on from NC_043709.1 coordinate 74,472,848, forward strand.
GCCCATATGACTAGAGGAAGAGTATTTCCTATATGCAAAAAAAAAAAATTATTCATAAATCTTTGTGGGGAGGCACTTGTCTGTCTCTCTCAACAAGGTTAGTTTTGCTTCTCCAGAGCTTTCTTTCCATAGCTAGATTCCCTTTCCTCTGATACCTTTTAAAAGAGCAAAAGTAAACTTCACCTGAAGGCAAACCTCTAGATTTTCGTTGTTCTGTCTGTTCTCCCTCCCTTTCCCCTTTTCTGAAGTCCTCAAAATGGTCTTTCTCATTTCTGATGTGGCTTGAACTTTGAACTGCAGAAGGTCAGCCCATCAGTTCCTGATTGCCAGTGACTAAAGAAGCAGCTGAGGGTCCAGTTCAAAGGTGAGGGACTATTTTCTTTGGGGTGTCAGTGAAGTGTTTCAAATGAATAGAAAAACTAGAGCATTCTAGCTTTTGAAGTCATTAGGGGAGAACAGGGCCACACTCCTGGCCATCCAGGTCCTGGGGGCTGCATTCTGGATGAGAGGGAAACCTGACCGAAGGTTCACGGCATAGGACTGGCAAGGCAGGAACATGCAATGAAGCCAGGTCACCATAAGGAGATGTCATTTACTATCACCAAATAACATCACATTACTTGCAGCCATGCAAGAAGGTTGTATTGTTACTAAAATTTGGAGCAATCATCATCATCATCATAATAACAGGAACAAATACAACAACAACTTACACAGTACAAGAAGGGGAAAAATCACATTAGGAGAAGGAGGGTTTAGAGAAGAAGGAAGACTTAGACGCCAAAAGTAGAGCATATTCCCCAGTGACCACAACCCAGAGGAGAATCCTGCATTTGGGAGAGATACCACTTTTATTCTTATTTAGAAGCAAGAGATGAAGCAGAAACCCTTTTTTCCCCCAAAATGATCTTTTTTAGGTCCTTCGGGGGGAGGGGGGAGCTGAATTTGTTCAGCTGAAATGTAACTGCCCCACAGGACTATCAATAAGAAGTAAATCCAACTGGTTCTACATTTACAAAGAGCAGTATTTTCTGAGATCATACTCCTTAAACATCCTTCAATTGCACAAGATATTCTCTCTGCCTGATCCTCTGTACTTTGCATGGCTGGTTCCTTCCCAGCCTTTAGAGTTGATACACCATACATCTCTACCTCACTTCCTCACAGACATAGTCCATCTGCCACCATGGACTTTCCTGGTTCCTTCCTGTGATTCAGAACCTCAGTATCTTGTTTAGTTGTATTATGACACATATCTCAAAACATTTTTTTCTTTTTATTTCTTCCTTCTCTATTGACTATTGATCCAATCCCACCTCCATCTCACTACGTTGTTAGTGCTGGGAAACGGAAGAATAGGTTAGTCTAATTCGCAAACTGTGTGCCTTGGCTGTCCTGAAAAGTGTCTGTCACACTCATTGCTCCATAGTTTTTTTATAAATGTTCATGGGTGGATCAATAAAAACTGCTCCAAGTTTAGATTCATTAGGTGATTAAATTCATTAGATAGACATAAACTAAGTGAAAGAAATTTCTTTATGAAAGGAATCCTAAAATCACTTGACTCCAAGAAGAGTCTATACTTTACATTTTTTTCACTTATTCCACCATAAATCTACTTTTCAATGGACCACCTGTTTTTATCTGCTACATCTGTGTTCTATCATCTCTTAACTAGAAATATCAATTAGCTAATGGACTGGGATGGCTCCTTAGACAAAAATGCCTTTAAAGTAATCCATTTGGTTACCATAATCCAGATAGACATACCTCCATGAGCACCCAAAATAATTTTATGCCTTCATCATGAAATCTTCTAATTTATAATTTATATAAACTCTCTTCTCTGCCACCAATGATTCTGATTTATGGGTTAAAGATATATCACTTATAAATCAATACAATGGCATTTTGATTTACAAATTCAACTCCTATAAATTTGACCAGCATGAAACTGAACCCTCCTGGATAAAATTATGACAGATCAGTTCTCTGGTACTGGAAAACTGAGGAACAGAACCTCAGTCAAAATATATCCCCACTCCATAGCCTCCTGGCTGACCATGACTTTATCTACAATTAGAGAAAATTTTAAAAGTGGTTTCATAAAATCATCATAGAACTTATAAATATATTACAGGACATTGCTAGATATCCCTAGGGGCCTATGGTCCTTTGTTTGAATTAAAATATCAATCGGTGTTAAGTTAATTCATGTACTTATTAACTCATTTACAAAATATGTATCAAATACTTTCTAACATGTCACACCTGTTCTGGTGCTGGAACTATAGGGATAAGTAAGAGAGTGCCTACGTTTGAAAATGTGAGGACTTATAGGATTTGTGTTCTAATTTTTAGGTGCTCTGTGTGTTTTGTATTTATTAAATTACATATAATGAAACAATGTGCCCAGATTATGTTAGCATGGTTACTAGCAGAAAGGTGCCTGTGAAGTTACCATGTAATATCATGAGAAGGTCCTAATTCTCACAGTGGAAATACGTTTTTACTTAGCATCCCTTATGTAAGAGACAATCAAAAAATATTTTCCTAGACTTAGGTACAAAGGAAAAAAATGACTTTCCAGACAAACTCATCTGAATTTTTATCATACAAAAATTATGATTCATCCCATGCTCCTTCCCTTTTGTGGTGAGGAAGAGAATAGGAAAATAGAGGGTTTAAGGTGGTGTTGTGACTATCTCCCCATGGCTTCCTGCACAAATATTTTTATTCTTCTAAATTATTTCTGATCATGCTTATCACTTGCTTAAGTTATTTATTCTTTTATATATATTCAAACACCAAAAACCATTAAAAACCCCTTTGAAGTAAAAAAGTATTAAATTATTAATCAATCAATGAATAAATATATGAACAGATAGGTAGATGTTTCAAGGATAAACGATAACTTTCATTCTCTTAAAAACTTGTACCTCCAAATATAGTCAATATTAGTGCTGCATCACACTTTTCTGCATGCTTTTTAATCAACAAAAATATTATTTTTTATACCCAAAACTGTACTTAGTAATCATTCATTCAAGTCACCAAGATATACACATTTACACTTTAATCATAGCATTTATGAATTAATATTTTCTAACGCATGTAAAACAGCACAAATAAAGTGCTACTATAAATGGTTATTACATAAATTATTCTAAAAATATTACAAACAATTGCTAAAACTTGATAATTATCAGGAGGACAGTTATAACAGTACATGGTTAACCAAGGAAATACAAGTAGCCCAAGAAAAAAAATGGAAAATATTTTTAATACTTCCTAAGATACTTCAAAAGCAATTTTAACAAAGCAACATGTCTCTTACATGTTGTGATATTAACATCTAAAATAAATGTGCCCTAGGATGGAACTTGTGGGGAGCGGCAAAGACTCAGCTGCTTGGCCATTTGCTAGCCGGATCTGTCACTCCCTGAGGGGAGTTGCAAAAATAGGCAGGGGAGCGCCACTCCCTGTCAGGAGAAGCCAGAAGATCAAAGATCAACCGCCTGCAGGCAGGGTAGCATCAGCCCCTCAGGCGCTGTGCTAAAACACTTTGGTCTGGTTCCCCTTTTACTCCAGTCTTAATCCCTTAACCCTGTTTCCTAGCAACCGACCTAGGTCAGCTGCCTTGTTTTCCCGCCTTGAAACCTTTATAAGATACGGGGTTTTCTGAATAAAGCTCTCTTTCTTGCCTGATCGGAAACCGTGAGTTGTGTCTTTACTCTCTGTGCGTCCCTCTTCCTGCCCTTTCTCTCCCTCCCTCAGGAAAAGAACCCACGAGGACTCTCCGCCCTGACGGTCAGGGTGGACGAGACAGGTACCAACGAACGCCGGGGACGAGCGCGCCGTGACCTGGCATTCGGTTAAGACAGGAACTGACATTAGCAGAACAACACTTCCCGAGAGAAGTTGCAAAACACCTCCTATTGAGACTGAAATATTAAAAAAGGGTTCATTCTGACCACCAGGGATGCAGTACAGTGCCAATACACAATGACAACTGCATATAGTGATATTAATAATACATTAGTAGATTCATGACTCACCAAATATCAGGGTATTCTTGAAACTCAAAGAAGTAAATGGTGGGACATGTGAAAATAAGGCACAGTCTCTCAGGGTCTAGATACAAGAGTGGCTATTATTAGGAGCTTGAGGGTGAGTAAACAGAAAAGAATAAGAATTCTTTAGAGAGTATTCTTCAAATTATTCCATCTTAGGGGACAGCTACAACATAATAACATTTAACTAAAGAAGAAATTAAAGAAGTGGCTTCATGAAAAATTGAAGTGTGATTTTTCTGAGACTCATCGCCATACAGGGGTGGAACCACTATCAAAGTTATACCCAAAGGAGCTTTCTATAATTCATTACAAAGAAGCACTACCAAGGGATCCATTGAGCACTGAGAACTCTAAGATCCAGTTAGAAACTGGAAAAGACTAGAAATCCAATTGGTACCAAGTTTTATCCCAATGGATCACAAAGATATTAACAACACCCTAGTCTCCACATAAAAGCTAGATTATAACAATAAAGCATACAGCTGGGGCACAATTTAATAGAGGCCCTTAATTTAGTCTCTGCAACAACTTCCACATCTAAGTAAGTTGTTTAGCCTTGTATTTGAACCCAATTTGATGTACATTGCACCTTATGGTATATATTATATGTTTTGGCATACATAATACACTTGGATAGCACGCACTTATGCGAAAGGTCCCCTGCCTTTAAAACTTAACAGTGACATGGGGCGCCTGGGTGGCTCAGTTGGTTAAGTGGCCAACTTCAGCTCAGGCCATAATCTCACTGTTGTGGGTTCGAGCCCCACATCAGGCTCTGTGCTGACAGCTCAGAGCTTGGAGCCTACTTCAGATTCTGTCTCCCTCTCTTTCTGCTCACACTCTGTCCGTCTCTCTCAAAAATAAATAAACATTAAAAAAATTTAAAAAAATAAAACTAACAGTGACAATGAAGCCAACTTCAGGTATCATATATGAAATTGAAAAGTTATGAAGCACCTGGGTGACTCAGTCAGTTGAGTGTCTGACTTTGACTCAGGTTATGATCTCACGGTTCATGGGTTTGAGACCCACGTCGGGCTCTGTGCTGATAGCTCAGAGCCTGGAGCCTACTTTAGATTCTGTGTCTCCCTCTCTCTCTACCCCTCCTCTGCTCCCTGCTTCTCCCCCCTCAAAAATAAATAAATGTAAAAAATTTTTTTCTGAAATAGGAAAGTTACTAGCAAAGGAAAGACAGAAGCAAATTCTCAAATGAGTGCTTCTACCCTAACAACAACTTCTATCTTCTGTTTGAAAGCCAGTCCTCTATTTAAACTAAAGTAAATAGACGGCTTCTCCACTAGTGATTAACTGTAATGGGACCTGTTTTCTCATATATAACATGAGAATAATAATAATATCTACCTCCCCATGAGGGTAGTTTGTGGACCTTAAAAAACAGTTAAAAGCATCTATTAGCATGCCCTAGAACAATGCTGTCCAATAGAAATGCAACATCCTTTATATTTAATGCATATTTTATACGTAGAGTACATCTCAATTTAAGCTCCATTTCAAGTACTCAGTAGCCACACAGGTGACTAATGACTACTATACTGAACAAGGCAGTTCTGGAATATAGTTAACAGTCATTAATACATTAGTATTAATATTTGTAGTCGTATTAGAATGACTATTACTTGGTATTACTGGTATTGGTATTATTATTATCTTTACAAAAACCCTAAACTGTATTTATAACTGTTCATAGAATTATAAAGTAATTCTAAATCCTTTATAATTTTCAAAATATACAAGTTTCCAGTGATGCTACAAAAGGTAATAAAGAAGAATGCATCTTAATATGTTAAAAATTACAAAGAAAACTGTCAAAGAGTATGGCAAACATTAAATGGGAGAAAAACTATATGGACATGGAGGGAATTTTCAGATATAGCATATATTTCAAGAAAAGGTTTTTAAAAGGCAGGATTTAAGGCTCTAAAACATAGGTCCAAATTTTGGCTTATAGCTCATATAGTAGGAATTATTAACTAAACTCTCTGTGTATGACTCAGAAAATCCAGATAAATTTAAAGGCAAGACAATTTAGATATACAGTTTTTGATTAAACAAAATCAGAGTTTTACAAGACCTTCCAAAACATAACTATAAGTCAAGGAGCCTATTTCGCCTGAATCCACAAAGCATTCTTTTTCTTGTTTACTTTCTATCCCTGAAAGATCTTGTAATTTCCTATGCGTTCAACTATATATGTGTGTGTGTGTGTGTGTGTGTGTGTGTGTGTGTGTGTGTGTGTGTGTGTGTGTGTATGTAGTTATATATATATGGTTTCTAAATCTATGCCCCAAACCTGCTGGAATTCTCTACTTTGATATATACAAACTAAAATTATCATCCTGTCTTTTCAATATCTCCTCCTCCTCTTCCTCCTCTTCCTGACTCCTATTTAACAACTTCACTGTTCTCTTGGTCACACGCACATTTAAAAAAAAATCTTCAATTTATTCTTGCGTCTTCCTTTCACTGTGTCACCCAGACAAAACATGGCCAATCCTGAAGACAGCTCCACTAACCACTGTCTTCAGAACACATTTCCATTATTCTGACTCAGAGCCTCATTAGTCCCTACCTACATGAACACCTCCTGGCTGGCCCTCCAATTCAAGAGTCTCTCTGACTCCACCTTACTGACACACTGTTGCCAATTTTTTTATTTGAGTATAATTGGCACACAATGTTACATTCATTTCAGGTGTAAAACATAGTGATTCAACAACCCTATGCATTTTGTAATGTTCACCACAAAGATAGCTATCATCTGCCACCATAAAAGACTATTACAATCATTGACTATGTTTCTTATGCTGGAAGTATGGAATGCTTCACAAATTTGGGCATCATCCATACACAGAGTCTTTGCTAATCTTCTCTGTGTTGTTACAGTTTTAGTACATGTGCTGCTGAAGTGAGCACTGCTAAATACTTAATGCATCTGTTTGTTCATGCTACTCTGTTCTAGTTCCTTTGCTTGTCCTAGCATAGTACACTTAAGCCTGGCTTCCTAAATCCCCCATAAAATGACCCCAGACTATCCTTCCAGCCTTATCATCTACAATAGTCTCAGTTAACTAAACATTCCAACCAAATTCTCTGTCCCTCCAAAGAACCCTATGTTTTCTCAATTTCATTATTTTTCCATTTCCTTTGCATATGAAGACCTTACTCACACAATCTATACCTAAAAATACTTTTTTTTAAAGTGATATTTCCCTGACTTAATTCCCAGTCTATATTTTCAGACATAATTTATATTATTAAGTTCCATCTTTTTTTAAAGCTTCTAGTCAATTTTAAGTTCCTGGACAGTGGAATTGTGTCTTGTTTTTCTTGGTATTACCTTTAATTCACCACCATACAGCAAAGTAGTAAAAATATGAATGGAAGAAGAAAACTCACCTGGTGATATCCCTGCAAATGTCCCAGGGTTAACTAGAAGCAAACTGAAAGGGTCTGGTTATGCTTTAGGTAGAAGAAAGATCCAATTTAGGGTAGGCTTCTTCAATTTGTGGGGAATTTGAAATACCACAGATAAACTTAGTAGGAAAAATATTTGCGGGTGACCATTATTTAATCACCCAACATTTACTAAATGCCTATTGGCATCCTTAAAATATTTCAGATACAGAAAGAAGTTCCAAAAAAGTTAAAATACTTCATCATCTACAGTATTGAAAACCTCATTCTAATAGATGGTTGTACTGTGGAGAAGTTTCTAAAGAATAAAACATCAGCAAAACCATCCTCACTTGTTCACAATGCCAGCTTTTAATTTAGAAGGTTTCTGGAGTTGAAAAGACAGTAATTCAAAAAGTACTGAGTAGCTGAACTCAAGTCACCTTTGAATATTTTCTTTTATTTTTAGCAGTTTCTCTGTTTCTTTTAGGCCTGTAAGAAATGCAAACTAGATGTTAGTAGAGAGGAGGCTGTAGACTTGCAAATAAGAAATAGGCCATTTGATAACAAGAAAAGCAAAATGCAAGTAAAACAGCAAATGAGATTACAAATAAATTTAAAATGTCAGCTATATAAAGAATCATGGCTCAGGATCATAACAGATGAAAGTGATTTTAATAATCTAAAAAGCAAGGCCAGAGATGATTAGAAAGAAAACCAAAATAACAAATGGTAACTGAGCAAAATATTTAATTATTGTGGCTGTTTAAAGTTGTAATAAAATCACTTTAGCTGACCAGAATGTTCTCCAGACACAGAATTTTATTCTTCTTTCATAAAATAAATATAAACCTCAAACAGTCTACATAATTTTCCTATTTTTTCTTATACATATAGCATAACAATCTCTGAATGGTTTAGGTGGTTTATTTTCTCAAATCATTCAAATCTTTGAAAGACCAAATTGAAATTATATGTTTCTCTACATAAGCTGAGTCTTCTTCAAGGCAAAAATTTCAAAAAATAATTTAGGGTCAAACTATCCCTATTGCATGAAGACATTCTGTGTCTTTTATATATACTCCAGACATACAGTTAGGGTACAAGATGTTATTATGAGAAAATAAATGAGAGTTAGGCATGATATGAGCTTTCTCCATTATTTAAGCCTTACTATCTATTATTTCTTCAAAATATTCTTATAGTCTAAAAAAGAATGAAATTTTGCCATTTGCAACAACATGGATGGAGCTGGAGAGTATAATGCTAAGAGAAATAAGTCAGAAAAAGACAAATACCATATGATCTCACTCATATGTGGAATTTAAGAAACAAAACAAATGAGCAAAGTTAAGAGAGAAGCCAAGAACAGACGCTTAGCTGTAGACCCCAAAACTGATGGATACCAGACGAGAGTGGGAGGGTCAGGGATGAAGGAATCATATGAGGATTAGAGAGTACACTTATCGTGATGAAAATAAAGTGATTAAAATATATATTCTTATAATTTATCACATTTAAACCACTCACATTCCTGTAACATCCCCGACTTCTCCTATATAACTACGCGTCTGCTCTTGCCAACTTGTCTTTCTCATATGGTATTTCCAATTTGTCCACATGATAGACTCCTACTCGTCTTTAAGACAATTCCAGTATTTCCTCTCAAGCCTCCCCAATCCATTCCCAGTTCTATCTGATACTTTATATATAATCCCTTGGCAATCATCATATTGTATTCTAATTATTTTCAACTCCCTGAGACCAGAACTCTGCCTTATTTGTCACTGTGAGTTTTAATACAGGACCTGTCCATTGTTGGATGAATGTTGATCAAATCCACATGTCTATATGTAGGATTGTAAGTTCCCCAAGGTTAGGAGCATTGTGCTGTTCACCACAGCACACACACATCTAACTTAGTTAGGCTCTACATAGAATGTTTTACTGACTTACCTTGCAATCCAGGAAGGAAAAAGTTTAAAAAGCCAGGAAGTAGTGTTTAAACTATCATTTTGTAATAGTGTGTTAATATAGATTCATGTATCTACACAAAAGAAAATACAGTATATACCAAAGATTTCTAAATTTATTCATATAAACTCCTCTTTGCAAATCATTGTTATCATTATTTCCTGGAAAAACTCAGAAACATCTATATTTTTACAGAGGACTCTCTTGATAAAATAAAATTGACTTAAATTTTTGACCACCTCAGATAATGTTTTCATACGGTAAGGAAGGAAGGAAACAAAAAGTCGCTATTTTGAAACTTACTCTCATTTTAGGCAGTGCAATATCATGGGAAGGTCAGTAGGATGTAGTGGCAGGGTTGGATTCTCAACCAACTCAAATACTCTGTGCTTGCAAACTCGAACAGTTTCTTTAACTTCTCTATGCCTCGATTTCCTCAACTGTAAAATAGGGAAAAGAGTACTAGTGCTCCCCTCAGAGCATCATTATAAAGGTTAAAGTTGTTACCATTTTTGTAAGCACTGTGTCTGGAACATAATAAGTTCTCAATAAAATGTAAGTGATTATGACATTAATATACCAGATAATCTTCAATAACAGAAGTGAAATTCCATTCTTCCCCAGTGTGGAAAAATAAAAGCTCCCTGATCCCTCCACATTACCTGGCTAACCAAAGCAGTTCGAAATTGCTATAATTCTTATGAAACAAGCACCTCTGTGCCTATCAAATTGTTTCTATTGGCAGAGTACCTGGAAACCATGGAACTCTATGGAATACTTTGTGTTTTTGCAGAACAAATGAAACATGACTATGTTTAATTCTACCCTACATACCAAAAAAAAAAAAAAAAACTTGGCTAGTAGAAAATATTGTTATATTGTAGCACACATATTACCACAAATGGGTACTCCCAGAACAAAATACATTGCTATTAGTTAGTAATGATTATTCATTTGGCATTATTTGGCATACTGATACTCACTATTATGATTAATAGTCCCTTTAACTAAAGAAAACCTGTATTAACATCTCAGAGTTACTTTTTCTTTTTCCTATGCATAATTTTGAATTAATTTGTTTACTTTTCATTGGTTTGATTTTTCTGTAAAGACAAATTTGTAACCCGTTTTCTTCTGTCTCCCTATGATACATTCTTCCACATTAATGTAAACTATTCTACTATTAATATAAATTAATAAGTGATAATAATTTAAACGGCCACATAATGTAACAGATATCACGTAAAATTTTCCTATTTTTGAACATTTAAGTTGTTTTATTTTTATTGTAAATAATGCTACCATGAATATTTTCATGCACACTTTTTTTCCTGCCTATTCCTCGTTTCTTAAAAATTTTAAGACAGAAGAAAAATTCAAATTAAAGAATTCAACACATTAGTTTAGGGTATGTTTCCAAAAACTGGGACTAAATTAACCAGCAGCAAAACATCTTGTGCTATCTTGAGAACTACCAATGTTCCATAATACACATACATACTTAAGTTTTTAAAATCTGTCTTCAAACAAAAAGAAAAAAAGAGATAAAGTAGACTTGATCTAGAGATAATAGAAGGAAAATAATGTTATTCATTTCACATCTTCTGGCATTAAGAAGAATTAATAAAACTAATATAACACTACATGTTAATTATACTTGAATAATAATAAATAAATAAAATTTTTTAAAGAGTAAAATAGATGGAGTGCCAGAAATTGCTACCAGACATTTACATATATTATCTCACTTGATCTTCTTAGGAATTCTCTGACCCAGCTAGAGCTCTTATTCCCATTTTTCATGAACAAACAGTCACAGAGAGGTTAAGTAGCCTGCCAAATATCACACAGTTTATTACTGCTGGAACCAGACTTCAAACCAAGGGTGACTGACAAATAGCTTGTGCTCTTAACCACCTCAATGTTCTCCTTCCACAGAACATGGAGACAGACCTCACGTGAAGGAAGTAAGGTCTAAAAAAAGATCCAGGGACGCCTGGGTGGCTCAGTCAGTTAAGCATCCGACTTCGGCTCAGATCATGATCCCACAGTTTGTGGGTTTGAGCCCTGTGTCACGTTCTGTGCTGACAACTCAGAGCCTGGATCCTGCTTCAAATTCTGTGTGTCCCTCTCTCTCTGCCCCTCCCCCGCTCATGCTCTGTTTCTCTCTGTATCAATAAACATAAAAAAATTTTTTAAAGATCTAAAAAAGTCAATTTAAATAAATTCAAATCTATAGGACTAATTTCTCAAATATCTTATCAACAGTTTTGTTATGTATTTATAAAACATACATATTAAATTGAAAGATGACATATTTAGAAAGAATATGTCAGAATCAAAATTTACATAAAGTAAGGATGAATAGAAGGATTTGGTTAATTTCTGACTTCTTGTTCTAATGATCCACAATATGGACATCAACAATATAAAAATTTCTCCCTGAAGTTTAGTTGAACTCAAATTCAATAAATAGCCACATAACTACTAAGAAATAAAACCATGGACAGTATTATTCTTTAATTCAACATTGCTAACTGATCAACTACTATGTGACAGAGGATCATGATCCAGGGATATAATAATGTCACTGTCTCCCTACTGACCAGAAAACATCTAGAATGTTACAGCTGGCCCTGAGTCTCATCTCCACAAGCAGACATCCAAAAAAGTGAGAAGGGGATGATTAAGGTCTGGAAATGAGAGGTTTAAAAAAAAAAGTCAAAATGACACTCAGATATTTGAAGGGCAGTCACTGGGAAAAAGAAGACTTTATACTTCATTGTTTCAAGTACATAACACATTCAAGTAGCTAAAAATTTCAAAGAAAGAGACCACTTCAGGAAGTAAACTGCCCTTCATTAGTGGCCAAGTTGGAACACAAAATTGAGAGCCATCTATTAGAAGTGGTGAAAACCTTCCCAACACTGAGGAGAAAATTGAACTAGAGTGTCTATATAGTTTTTTTCCAGGTACAATATTGTGATGCTCTTAAAATCTGAAAACAAAAACAAATCACAAGATTTCTATCATAGTAAAATCTAATTTCATTAAATTCCTATTAAGGTGGTTACTTCCACTAAGGAGTATCTAATGATATCGCTCATAAGCAATTCTGCTATAAAAGCAAAATATGGCTTTTAGCTAGAGAAGAAAACCATACAACCAGCTGAGTCTCCCATTGATCCCACTCTACTCAGAAACCCATTAAAGTAAATCTACCACATTGGGAATATCTTTAAAGTGGCACTCTGCAAAAATTGACTGAAATTTTGGCAAAATGAGGGGAAAACCCTGAGCTTTAGCATAGCCATTCCTTCCTGAAGAGAAAAGTAGAGATCAAATGAGTTTATTAACAACTCTATAATGCCCTAATGGAATTTTCATTGATGTTCTAATCAATATTTCAGAAAATGGGCATTAAGTCTAACTTAACCTATCTATGCCAGAGTTAATGCTGAGATAACAATTCCACTGTGAAACTTGCTTTTAATTTAGCAACTTTAACTCTTCTCAGACTATTACCATTAGTGAATAATTTATCTGTTCCTATCTATAAGTAAATTTTAATATGTAAATGGCTCTTGAAAGCAACCAGAACTACTCTTAGAAGGTAGAGTTTTCTTTTCTTTTCTTTTTAAATGTTTATTTTTGAGAGACAGAGAGACAGAGCATGAACAGGGGAAGAAGGGCAGTGAGAGAAGGAGACATAGACTCTGAAGCAGGCTCCAAGCTCTGAGCTGTCAGCACAGAGCCGGATGCAGGGCTCAAACCCATGAACCGTGAGATCAGGATCTGAGCCATAGTTGGCTGCTTAAATGACTGAGCCACCAAGGTGCCCCTAAGGTAGAGTTTTCAAAGTTATAGGACTTCTTCCTAGTGAGTAGGTTCTTCTTTGCTGAGAACAATACAATTAATTTTTACAAATCATTAATTAATCTTAAATAATATATACTCATACAATTATGTAAAAGGTAAGAATATGAATAACTATGATTTTTTTTAAATTTCCCAATAACAAGATTGGTGTAGAAATGGCAATCTAGCCTTCACTTGAGGATTTCAACCAGAAAGCTTTAGAGAAATGGGGGATAGAGGCTACGCAAAAGAAAAAAAAAACATAAAGAAGCATGGGGCAGGAAAGGGTAGGAGATGGTCCAATTTGGCCATGTCTAGTGTAGAAAGATTGAAAGTTATTTTACAACCTTATCCTGAAGGAGTTTAACATAAAATTGTGCAGCCTTTTTAATTTTAGAATAAGATATTGTTATGCCCAAGTTTCCAATATCGCCCCAAAAAAAGACCAGAGACTACCAGGGAGACCGAGTCACACATGCAAAGGCAAAGGGCTTTATTATGGGCTTAAGCTGGGGCTCACAGACTCCACCAACCCGCTGGCCACATGGAAAGAGAGCCCCAAACAAAGGCAGGTTAGGGCTTTAATGAGTTTGGGAAGGGGGAGTTACAGGAAATGACGACACAGGCACAGCAATCCAATCCCTACCCCCTCTATCAATACTGGCAGTTGTGGGAGCCAATCACATTTAGAGTATTGACCAATCAGAGTGGGCCCAGGACCCTTACGTAGGGTGTGACTAGGCCCGCCCCTAGAAAGGTCATAGGTGTCAGCTGGCCTCTCCTGATTGAGCACCCCAAGAGTTGTCCCTCCCTCCCTGGGCAATGATACAGAGAAGCCGGCAGCTTCCCCTTTAAGTACAGGGGAAGCCTGAATCAGACCTGCATCCTTACAATATATGTGATCTTGGATTTATTACAATTTTTCTCAAAGAATTGGAGTAGAATTGAAATAACACAGAAGAATAGGAATTGAGACAAACAGAAAACTTTGGGAAGGACTTTTACAGTGAATGGACTGAATGGTCATATGAAATAGATTACAAGATGGCCAGGAATCCTTGAGAGCTTATATAAAACTAGAAAGCATCAGTCTGCCATTCCCACTATATTAGAGAATACAGGATAGATTTTTACCAAATTGTTAGATAAAATTAGGATAGTCTGCCTTAACTGCAATATATGTGGCTCTTTTTAATGATCACAAAGTTAAATTTAAATATTTTACTCAATTTATACCTTTTATATTTCTATTTCTGTACTTTATGAATTTATTTGCCTACTCAAACATTTTCTATTTTTCAATCAGTAATTATAAACTACATATAGTCTTTTGCTTACATTTTATGGATTGATAAAGAGTGTTCATTGATATTTTGAAGTGGATGTTTTAGTTTAATTCTTTGAATACATGTAAGAAATTATGCCAGCAAAAACACCATCATGAAAATGAAGACATCTGGGTTGCACAATGTTGTAATGGTGCTAGTTCCTACCACCTCAGGAAAGCCAACTAGACACACTTCTTCCCAACTCCATGACTAGTTACATTATGTTAGAAACTTGGCCATGAGTATTCATACCCAGAAATTGGCAAAGCACGTAGTACAAATAGGAGCTTTTATCTCTTTCTTTCAGAAAGCCAGTTGTCAAAGAAAAGAAAGCCAGTTGTTAAATATTTACCAGCATACTACTGGCTCCACATTGAAAACAAAAAACCAAAAAAAAAAAAAAAAAAAAAAAAAAAAAAAAAAAAAAAAGAAAGAAAGAAAGAAAAAAAAGAATTTAAAGAAGTTGGGAGGAACTGAAAGAGGAGGAGAAAAGAAGGGAGTGAGGGAAGAAGGAGGTTGGTTAATTTCAAAAGCATAGATAAACAAAGTTCAGCTAGTACAAGAGCAAAAGAAATTGACACATACACAAGGAATCTTTAGTTCCCAATCAGGAAAGGCCTGCTCCTTTAAAAATAGCCTGGACTGTTGCAAAAATCTGAGGAGTAACTGAGCACCCATAGCAGTGGAAAGTCATCCTCAGAGTAACTGAAATTAAGATTTGAATTTGGTGTGCTTCTTAGCAGGATGGTATA
Organism: Suricata suricatta; assembly: GCF_006229205.1. Classification (NCBI taxonomy): domain Eukaryota; kingdom Metazoa; phylum Chordata; class Mammalia; order Carnivora; family Herpestidae; genus Suricata; species Suricata suricatta. Next base: position 74,488,250 of record NC_043709.1, read on the forward strand.
AATCCAAAGCCAAAAACTTGACAGACCAGATATGACAGACAATATGAATTAAAAAGCTTTAAAAGTCAAAACAAGCACCAATTTCAAATATGAATGCCAAATCAACCATGCTAAGGATCTAACATGTATTCAGTGTCTGACATTTATTCCATTGTTGATCTCTGAATACAGGTATATGCTGTTCAGATGGGCAGGTCGTATTGGACCAATTTCAGAGGTATTTGGATCTTTAAAATGGAACATCTCCACTTAAGTTGTGAAATGTTTATTAAGGAACAATATCCAGAACTCATTTTAAAAATGATATCAGAAACTTTCAGTGTATATTTCAATTGAGTACATGGAAAGGAGGAAAAAGATAATTATCTCCAAGTAATACTGTTTCCTATGAACAACTAATTTTTTTAATCTTTTTTGCAGTTCCCAACAATGACATTTCTACCATAACTGAGCTGACCACACTGCAATATCTCCATGTTACAGGTTACCTCTCCCATGTTACACATTGCTTGCAATTAAAATACCTCACTGGTGCTAAGTATGGCGGTTGGAATAGAGGTTCCATCAATCTAACTCTAGTTCTGGCATTACTAAATATGTGAGTGTGGGCTCACTATTTAATCTCTTGGGACTTCTATTTCCTCATTAATAAAATACCTAACTCATAGGATTACCATGAGAGTAGATGGATTTATGCATATAAAGAGCATAGAACAGTGTATGGCATGTAACAAATGCTAAATAAATGTTGATTGTTATTATTTTCCTACCTCAGCATCAATTTTGGTTTCTGTTAAATGGCTTTTTAATGATGATTATCTGTTTAATCAACAAACCCAAATATATGGTGAATCAGCATTATTTTATGGCTATCTTAATAACTCAGCTGCCCTGAAATGGAAAAAAAATGGCAAACTTTGCAGATAAACTTTTATCAAAAGTACTTAGTTCTAGCATTTCTAATCAGTAACACATTTCTTTGGAATACTATTAGCCATTATCATTGTTATGTGACTGTGTGTGCATTGATTATTTCTCTGGTATCAAATTTTTCTTAGTCAAAGCAATAGCCTAATGCTATTGACAATTCCAAAATCTCAAAGACTTTTAAAAAATAAGGTCTATGAGGTGCCTGGGTGGCTCAGTCGGTTAAGTCTCTGGCTTTGGCTCAGGTCAGATCTCACATTCTTGGGTTCATGCCCCGTGTCAGGCTCTGTGCTGACAACTAGCTCAGAGCCTGGAGCCTGCTTCAGATTCTGTGTCTCCTTCTCTCTCTGCTCCTCCTAGTCTCATGCTCTGTCTCTCTCTGTATCAAAAATAAATAAAACATTTTAAAAAATTTTTTAAATAAAAAAATAAATAAAAAATAAGGTCTATTTCTTATTAATATTGCAGGCTACAATTATTTTGCTGCAACTCTGCCCCCTCCCTTGCCTTTCCTGCAGGATCCAGATTTATGAACTGTCCCTTTTTGGGTCTCAGGGCAATGGAAGAGAGAGAATATGGCTGACTATGACCTCACTTCTAAAACCTATGCACAAAGTGACACATTGCATTCCTACCCATTTCATTAGCCAATGCAAGTCACATGGCCACTCCTGAGCCAGAGAAAGGATGTATAATCTTCCCATGGAGAGAGGCAGCAAATATCTCGAACAATAATATGATCTGCAATCAGATCTTAGTGATGCCAGGAATCAGGTGTTATTTGGCGGGGGGGCGGGGCAGGAGAAGGGTGTTTTTTGGTTTGTTTTTGACTTTTTTCTGTACAGTTTTTGGCTATAATTAATGTTCTTTTGTTTTTATTATTTCTCACCTGCACTATTTATTATGACTTACAAAAGAAACTCTTATCTATATCCTGAAATTGATATTAGTGGCCCAATGGCACAGGATCCAAATACATGACAGTATCAAAATCTCCTCTTTCTTCTTCTACACAATCTTTCTCTACCAGCTTGCTCCACTACTTCTGTGACTAACAGTTCCAACCATGTGTGTGTCACTGGCAGGAGACCTTATGGCTGAATAATTATTAAAAGTCTTTTAATTTTTTTGCTCATAGGTGCAATAAGCAAGACAACAATTAGATCCAGGTAATCACACTGATTCTCTGACACGATCACCCATTTCCTTGGAGAATATTATACTTTATTGAGTCTAGGACTCTGGCTTGTTTTTATATTTTAACATCTCTTACATTGGAATCCTTCCTTAAATTACCATTAGAAAACTTTATCAATATTAACTATTTTTTTCTTTCATGGTTATATATGAAATTATGATGAATTTAATATTACCTCACTTCTTATATTCAATGAAATATGGCTCTTATTAATATATCTCAAGTTTGATCAGTACTAACATGTTGAGTGCCTCACCTGATAAGTCATGACGCTGTGAACCGCCCTTTCCTAGAGGCTGCTGCCCCAGGTCCCTTGTGACAGCGAGTAGGACTGGTCTGTGAAGAAGCCGTCCTGAGCATTCACACACGGGCACTAACAGCACCCACTCTGTTAACGAGGTGGCTTAGTGAATACCAAATATTTTTTCTTTTTCCAACTTTTACTGTTAGAAGTTTCAGATCTTCATAAAATTTGAAAGAACAGTACAAAGGACACCCATTTATCCTCCTTCTAGACTTACTACATTTGCCTTCTGTGTATGTGTCGTATATGTGTGATTTATTTTGCAAAAACACTTGAAAGTAAACTGTGGACCTAACACGTCATTCTAAAGACTTCAACATTCATCTCTTACATAACTATAGACCTCCATCATACCTAAAAACTTAATAACACATAATATCATCTAATACCACCATATTTAAATTTATATATGTATCTCTAAAATGTCAAATATCCAATAGAAACCCTCTGAACTTCACTCTTCCAGTCCATCCAAATAACTTCATAAGCTCTATTTTCCCACATTTGGCTATGCTTGAAATTCTTTTTTAAAAATTTTTTAATGTTTATTTATTTTTGAGAGAGAGAGAGGGAGGGGCGGGCAGACACAGAGTCTGAGGCAAGTTCAAGGCTCTGAGCTGTCAGCACAGAGCCCCATGCAGGGCTTGAACTCATGAAAGGTGAGATCATGACCTGAGGTGGAGTCTGAAGCTTAACTGTCTGAGCCACCCAGACAGACACCTGTCTATACTTGAAATTCTTAACATTTTAGATCTTCACTGAACCCAATCTGAAAAAGGTACAAATATACAGAAATTGAAAAGAAAACAACAAAAGTTTGTCCCACAGCAGTCCCAAACATTTTATAGAGAGGTAAATTGGTTTGGAGTTTTAATAAATGAGTTTGCATAAGTGGATATTATGCAGAAATAAGGAAATTAGGATGCAGATGAGCTATGAAAGCAGTAATGATACTGATCTCTTCATTGAGGGAAAAAAAATGGACTTCTATCCAAACACAGTAAGCTAAACATCCAATTTTCTTTTAAAAATAATCTGTAAGTTTTCTTGACATTATACTTCAAAGGCTACCACAAATGAGTGAACACACCTAAGAGTGGTGTTACTCACCTTTTCTTTTTTTTTTTTTAATGTTTTTTATTTATTTTTGAGAGACAGAGAGAGACAGCGTGAGCAGGGGAGGGTCAGAGAGAGAGGGAGACACAGAATCTGAAGCAGGCTCCAGGCTCTGAGCTAGCTGTCAGCACAGAGCCCGACGTGGGGCTCGAACCCACAAACCGCGAGATCATGACTTGAGCTGGAGCTGGACGCTCAACCGACTGAGCCCCCCAGGCGCCCCAACTCACCTTTTCTATAACGTCAGCAGATCTCTCCTGGGGAAACAATGAATTAGCTCTTTTGCAAAACATAGTCCCTTGAGTTAAGCAAAATAATACAGGACAGATTTTCAATTTAGCAGTTTTAGAAACATTTTGTGAAAGTTAGCAGAAAAAAAATCCTTTCCCATGGTGCTCACTTGCCTAAATGGAAGCATCTGTTCTGAAGATTAGTGCATCCTGGAAAAGCTCAAGGGAAAGTATGTGACTTTTCTTCTATAAAACCCAAGTATTAACCACCTGCATGTTCCCAAGGCCTCCAATATTTTAGAGTTATAACTTCCTTCTTTAGTTTCTCAAGAAGCCTTTCTTCAAATACTGACTGGAGGGCTGAAGAGCCCCAACTTTTCCTTAGGGGTTTATTAAGGAATTGCATTGCACCAATATGCCCCTCTCTCTGGTTTCCCACCTGAAGGTTCAATTGTTCTCTCATAATAATTTGCATCCCATGGAACCTACTCACCTCCTGCACAGCTCAACCAGGCTAGACTTTTGCCTTCTTTTTAGTTATTCCCAGGAGAACGAGAATTTTGCTGAAAAGGTTAACAGAAAGGAACTTAAGCATAGAAAAGAGTAACAATGCAAAATTTAATATTAGCTATTTCTGTTTCTGGAGCCCCTCTTTATAGCTCTCTACAGGGAATTTTCTTTGTTCTTTTTGGGGGGGGAAAGAGGGGACATGCCCCCACCCTCATGGTCCAGGATTGTCACCAGGTTGCCTTAAGATCCTCTTCTGCACTCGGTCCTTCCCTGTAACCCCCTTCTTTCTCATTCTCTAGTCTCCCCACACATCCTCTTCTCACTCCCAAACTCCTAGTATTTATCTTATTATTTATGACAGAAAGCAATTTTATTTTCACTGTTGCAGCCCTAATCCATCAATATGAAACTCTGTCCTCATACCTCCCAACCAAAAGACAGGTAAAGTATTCTCCAATACTTACAAGTCATCTTCTCTAGAGCTTCTCTCTAATGACATTAAGAAATTTGTTGCCATTAAGAATAGATCCTTCTTCATAAATATCAATGTCTTAACCATGTTGAAGCAAAAGAGTAATATTTAACCCTGCAAAATGAGAAATTTAGGAATGATCATTTGGCTCCAAAATGCAAGTGTCCCAACAGTGCCCCAGGCTCTTCTGCTTTTTAGCAACACAACACTTCTAGCACGTGTCCCTTTCCCTCATGCTTATAATATGATGTTCCATGTCTAGGCAGGAAGAGCAAATGTTTTTAAAAAGAAAAAGGAAAAAGGAAATACAGGAAAAGTAAGAAAGCAAGAAAATGAGAAAGCTAAAGGGACAAGCCAGCCAAATCTACTTTTAAAAGAACTTCCTAGAAGCCCCATCCAAAGATACTCGCTTCTATTCCATTGGCTAGGCTTGCTTTGTACATCCACTACTCTACAAGGGTGTTATTAAATAAGGTTCTGTAAATAAAAAAGAAGAGAATGAATATTTGGTAGGCAACCAGAAATGTCCATGAGCTGAGCTAACACAGAGATCATACAAATTCAAATCTCACTAAGTAGCAAGCTCACTTATATACGAGCTAACAAAAGTCTCAGAGAAAGCAGAGAAAGGGCTGAGATGTCAAGAGCAGATCCCCAGGTTATTTCCACCACATGGTCCCTCTGGTCCGGAACAGAGGAGATCTCCATGTGAGATTCACAGAACCACTTCACACAGAGGGTGTGTTTAAGTTATGAAGCATGTCCACTTCACACCCCAGAGAGATATATCATGTTCATCACATTCTGATTAGACTTGTTCTAATCAAGTCACCTGCCCTCTGTCTCATTCCCAGGGTTATTTTCTCTAACAGACTGCTTTCATTTCTTCCTCCCGGTCTACAACCAGTTTCTCTTTTTTTTTTCTGTAGATAAGGCAATAGAATCATTTTCTTTTAGTTTTGATTTTTTTAATTAGGTAGGATAAGGTTGTTGGGCTCTTTGCCAAAAATCTTTTGCTCAAAATGTAATAAAATATGTATTCTCTTCATCTTTGGTATACTCCCCCAGAGTCACAAGACTGTTTTTCTTCCTTTATATCTACAAAATAAGTCAACAAATTTATGGAGTCTGCTAACTGCCATTTATTTTTCAAGGCACTGGGAATCGAAAAATGGATAAGAACTTGTCCTTGCCCTAAAAAAGCTCAGTTTGGGGGATGGGATAAATTCTTAAATACATTATCACAGAGCAATGTGGAAAGTTCTATGATATCCATATTCCTAGGGTAACGAGGCAGGCTGCATTTGGAAAGTAATCCAGCCAGAAGCTAAAAGAGAAGGGTAGATTAGTACTCTTTTGCTCAATCTTAAAGGTATGTGGGAGGTTGAGCCATTCCAAGCAGAAGTAACACATGAAGAAAATGGAAGAAATTTCTGGTATGTGTAGAGAACAATAAGGCAATCTGTGGCTATTAAAACTTAAAGTGTGAGGCAGATAGTGCTGAGAGATGCACTTGGCTTAGATCAGATCACGGAGGACCTCATAAACCATCTTAAAAACATTTAGCTTGATCCTGCAATTGATGGTAAACTTTTGACGACTTCTAGACTAGAGACTGACAGTATCAGAAGCACATTTTCAAGCTGGCTCTAGACTGAAACATAGATGAGAAATAGGGATAAGACCAGAGCCAAGAAAACTGGATTAAAGCCTGCTATGATAACCCAGCCATGAAGTGGTAAGAACCTACGTGAAACATGATATGAGAGGAGTAATGTTAGAGAAATAATATGTGTATTCATTGAATGAATGTGAATTGAACATGCACTGTGTTGCAGTTACGGGTAGAATGCTAACAGTGAGCAAAACAAACAAATCCCCACCTTCACAGAATTTACAAGGCAATGTGAAAGTTCTTCCAGGTCTGTGGATTAATACATAGTGATTGACTTAATTTAACCAAAGGTACACAAGATTTTTGGCCTATGCTACAAATACAGTCTTTGTCAAAAGAGAAAAGAGAAAACAGGAAGTCTAGATCCTCATTCACCTTTCTGGTGAATATAAATAACTTCCACTGATCTCTGCAATATTTTAACATTTTCACCATTTGGAAATACAGCTGTTGCTGCCCAGCTTGCTTTTTCTCGGCAGGTAATGTCAGAATGTGACATTATTGCTTACCCAGGCCATGCACTAATGATTCCATTTTTCATAAACAGTGAGGCTTCGTAACCTTTGGGGACCACTTTCAAATTCTTGTACATCCACAAAGACTGTTAATTCATAAGACATCTGTTAGTCTCGGCTCTAATTTTGAAGAAAACCTCCTCAGAATATATTTTTCCTGACTCAGAAAGTTTCTTAAATAGTTTTACACATTTGCCTCATTGCTCTACTTCAAACAGTGTATATATGCAAGCACTGAGAACCTGCAAGTACTTTATACTGTTAACTAAGGCTAACAAGTACTTATGGGCGTTAAGTCTGCCAGGAGATTATATATAAGAGCAACTTTCCCCTCACTAACACTTGGCAAAGGAATCTTTTCCTACATTTTCTATTCCGGCTTGGTAACTCAGTTTTTTCTAGTGTTTGTTCTATCACTAGCTTTTTGATGACCATGATAAAGAAAATGCATCACCTCTATGGAGATATTTCCTAATTCAGAAATGGAGAGACATCGTCTGTCAGACATTGTCTGAGTGACAAGATTTCCCCTAACAAGGTGATTCCAGATTTTGTAATTCAGAAGACCAATTTCACAGCAGACATTGAATTCCAAATAGACAAGAGGAGACAGCTGTCTCCCCACCCATTTTTTGAAAGTTTGTTTTACATCACTTTACTTTTACAAAAGACCTATATTAGTACTATTTGTTTTTGTTAACCAAAAGAAATGTGAAGGGGACTGACGCTTTTAGGAAGAAAAGACAAAAAGCAAAAACAGCATTTACTGTTTTGCAGCAGAGCTGTTGTGGAGATGCAGAAACCCAGAACAGCGGGAGGCCCTGACCCGTTCTCTCCCTGGGAACCACACTCAAAACCTCAGCATCAAGCCACCACAGTTATGAACTGTGTGAGCATCTGCGCTTTGTCTTGATTTATTTCATGCATCTGTTAACAAGATTTGTTCTAAGGTATTAGAAAAGCCTAAGAGAGGTTATTTTGGGGGCCTGGGAATGCTCAAAATTTTTCCATATAAATTAATGGTGACTGCTTCTTAATTTTACAGTATTTTGGCTTACGAAAGGTTTCATTGGCAACGCTTTGCATTCAGAGCGCAGGGGAGACTTGTATTATTCAGAAATAAATAAATGTGGGGTTTTTTAAATATTTAATTTCTTTCTGAGAGAGAGAGAGAGAGAGAGAGAGAGAGAGACAGTGTGAGCAGGGGAGGGTCCGAGAGAGAGGGAGACACAGAATCCAAAGCAGACTCCAGGCTCTGAGCTGTCAGCACAGAGCCGGACGCGGGGCTCAAACCCATGAACCGTGACATCATGATTTGAGCCGAAGTCGGGTGCCTAAACGACTGAGCCACCCAGGTGACCCAATAAATGTTTTAAACTAATTAAAATATCTAAATCAGACAACACATACCCCAGAGTATTTAGACAATGTACAAATATAATCTCAGGATAAGTGAAGTAATTTTTTCATATTATCGATAATAAGTATTGCTGCCAGAACACTGTAGACATAAAAAGATCTCATTTTCAAAAATAGGTGGAGATGAAGTCACTGGCTCTTTGAAAACTAATTTCCTTCATCGTTATTAGATATTTATATTTTTCTATCCCGTTAAGGAGTTAATTTGGGTAACATATCTTCTGGAAAATCATCCATTAAGGAGCTTTTATTTATTAGCATAGATTTTTGAAAACTAGTTTTTGTAACTATTAATTAATTCTCTACTGGTGGATCATTCTTTCTTCTCACCCTTAAATCTATGTATTTGTGTTTTCATCTCTTCCCAGCTACACCTTTGATCAAGGTTAAGTGTGAAGTTACCCATTTGACTGGATTTTGTTACTATTGTTTAACCTCCTTATATCAATTCTACTATTTTTTCTGTTTCTATTTATGCTTTATGGTTTTATCTTTATTGATTCATTCCTTTTGCTTTCCTTGGATGTATTTGTTCAATTTCCTATACTGAATGCTTAATCATTTTAATTTTCTTCTCCTTAAATTGTTGTATGTAGTATTCTCAATATTGTTTTCAAAATATTCTGCAACTTCAGTTTTTATTTTCTATTTGACACAACAGTTGGCTAAATGAAAGCTACTGTTTCTTTTTTTGTTATTTCTTTATTTTGACAGAGAGAGAGTACAAGCAGGGAAGGGGCAGCGAGAGAAAGACAGAGAATTCCCAGTAGGCTTCATACTGTCAGCACCAAGAACTGTGAGATCATGACCTGAGCTGAAATCAAGTCAGACACTTAACCTATTGAGCCACCTAGGTGCCCCAAAAGCTACCGTTTCATTTGTTTTTCTTTTGCTAGGTATATCTGGTTTTACTAGTTTACATTCAGAAATTCAGAGATTTACTAAATTGCTTTCCTACTTTCTGGAATTTATTAAGATTTCCTTTGTGGGTTTCATGGGGACTTTAGAAAAGGTAGAGCCTCAATAGTATATAAATTTTTACAGGAATACTGTCTCCTTCGTTACTGGATTATGGATTTCTCAATATGTTTAGGGTGAAAGAAATGCTAAAAATATCTGGGTAAGACTTATCAAGAAAAGAAAGGACTCAAAAAATAAATAAATAAAATCCCAGAAATGAGAGAGGAGAAATAATAACACCAGAGAAATACGAACAATTACAGGAGAATATTATGAAAAACTATATGCCAACAAATTGGACAACCTAGAAAAAATGGATAAATTCCTAGAAACATATAAACTACCAAAAGTGAAAAAGGAATAAGTAGACATTTTGAATAGACTGATAACCAGCAAAATCATGAATCAGTAATCAATAAATGCCCAACAAACAAAAGTCCAGAACAAGATGACTTCACAGGTGAATTCACCAAATATTTAAAGAGGAGTTAATACCTATTCTTCTCAAACTGTTCCAAAACACAAAAAAGGAAGGAAAATTTTCAAATTCATTCATATGAGGCAGGTATTATGCAAATCCCAAAATCAGATAAATCCACCACAAGAAAACTATTGGCCAATATCTCTGGTGAACATAGATATAAAAGTCCTCAACAAAATATTAGCAAATTGAAACCAACAATACATTTAAAAAAATAATTCAGCACATCAAGTAGGATTTATTCCCAGGTTGCAAGGGTGGTTCAATATTCACAAACCAATCAGTGTGATACATCACATCAATGAGTGAAATGATAAGAAACATATGGTCATTTCAACAGATGCATAAAAAGCATTTGACAAATACAACATCCATTCGTGATAAAAAAAAAAAAAACCTCAACAAAGTAGGTTTAGAGGGAACAGACCTCAACATAATGGCTATCTATGAATACCCATGGCTATCTATGAAAACCCACAGCTAATATCACCTTTAATGGGGAAAAAAATCAAGAGTTTTTTCCCTAAGGTCAGTAACAAGACAACAAAGTCCATTTTCACCACTTTTATTCAACATAGTACTGGAAGTCCTAGCCACAGCAATCAGACAACACAAAGAAATAAAAGGCATCCAGACCAGTAAAAAAAGAAGTAAAACTTTGACTATTTGCAGATGACTAGATACTATATATATATATATATATATATATATATATATATATATATATA
>NC_043709.1:74498884-74515030 GCF_006229205.1 Suricata suricatta
TCAACAGAATTTTTCACAGGACTAGAACAAACAATCCTAAAAATTGTATGGACCCACAAAAGACTCTGAATAGCCAAAGCAATATTGAAACAGAAAAGCAAAGCTGAACGGATCAAAATTCCAGACTTCAAATTATATTACAAAACTACAGTAATGAAAACAGTATGGTGTTGGCATGAAAATAGACACATAGATCAATAGAACAAGATAGAAAACCCAGAAATAAACCCACAATTAAATTGTCAATTCATCTTCAACAAAGCAGGAAAGAATATCCAAAAGAAAAAAGTCGGTCTTTTCAACAAATGAGAAAGCTGGACAGCAACATGCAAAAATATGAAACTGGAACACTTTCTTATAACACAAACAAAAACAAAGACGTAAGTGTGAGACCTAAAAGCATAAAATCTTTAAAAGAGAACACAGGTAACAACTGTGTGTATGGCTAACCTCTCCCTCCCTTTTTCTTCCAATTCTGGTGACAAGTCCTGGGACAAAGTTTTCCCTGGTATACTTTAACTGAATTATTAATAATTATTATTTCATTATATGGCTTTGTTCACGAGTCATAATCATAAAATTTAGTTTTGCAACTATGACTTATAATGTAATTATGTTTTTAAAATTTAATATTTACCACCAGGATTTCTGATCTTTTCCTTGAATAGATTATGCCCTCAAGTAGATTTTTCATGTAGACTGCATAGGACATATAGTTGAAGAGCTTTTGTATATTTGGAAATCTCTTTCTGTTGCCTTGACATGTTAATGACAACTCAGCTGGACGAACCCTCTATGGGTGAAATCTATTCTCCCTCCAAATTCTGGAAATATTGCTCACCTGTTCTTTTGCATATAAAGTCTCTGAAATTAACTATTCTTCTGTCTTTATATTTCTATTGTTCCTACTTAATATTTCTATTATATTATTCTGTTTTTATATTTCTATTGTTCCTACTTAATATTTCTATTATATTATTCTGTTTTTATATTTCTATTATTCCTACTTTAACATTTAATAATTTCATTCTCTCTAGGGAATATCATGGATACTTATTGCTTGCATCCTCCCCCCCCCCCAAGATCTGTCCCTTCTTTTGCTGACAATAGAATTAATTCATTTTTTCCTCACACTCAATCCATATTGTTTATGCGGAGCTCAAAACCCAAACCAGGGGTAGAGCATATAAACCAGTCTTAGGTCAAGTGATATGTCATCACCTTGTCTCAGTGATTGGTTGACTCACAGTGTGTGAACCTCACTATGTGATTTCTCCTGGACATCAACATCAGGTTCACTTGCCACAATGTATTAAAGAAACGTGCACTAATTAAAGCATTACCTGCACTTTGCATTGATTCCTCATCCTACCACATGAAGGAAATAATGGCTCCTGATATCATCTTCAATTTAGTGCCAAATATATGTCCTGCTTGCCATGATCTTTGGGTACTATATGTAGCTCTTTCCTAATTTTAGGACAAATCTTTCAGTTGCATTTTTTTCCTTTCCCTGATTACTAGGGAGTTTTCTGCTTGTTTTGTTTAGTAAGTGAAGATTTGCAACAACACTATGGAGGAAAAAAATCACTATTTATTTTAAAAAATTAAAAAATCAAGATAAACAAGGCCATATTCTACTACAGAAAGCCCCATAGTGACCAGTACTTTTTTCCCCAGCCAGAAATGTTAGGTTACTCAAACGTCCTATTCTCAGGTTACCTTTTTGTTTTTGTAGAAAGTGTTTTTGGCAAAGCTACTACTTCTCTCTTTCTTAAGAAAGACAATGTTTTTCTTTCCCCTGAAGTAAACATGTGAAGTTTAATTCAAGAATCTATTTCATCCTTTGTTAGTTAATTCTTTATTATTAATTTATTAACAAAATAGCTGCTACTGATATTATAATCTTAATCTGCATTTTCTTAGTGTAATTGACACTTGTTGCCTTTTAACTGGATAGTATCATTCACCATCATGTTGAAGACAGTGGTGAGTTTTCACTTAAGGGATTTTAGCCCTCCATAGTTTCAGTCCTTTGACCCTCCTGCTAGATCTAAATGTGGTATTTGACCTAGGATGGGCACGTGGTTACGTAGGAATGTAACAGTGGTTATATAGGAATGATGTTATGAGTTGAATCGTATCCCCTCCCCATCCCCAGCAAATTCATATATTGAAGTCCTAACCCTTAGTAACTCAAAACGTGACTGTACTTGGAAATAGTAAATATCTAAAAAAGTAAATAAGGTTAAATAAAGTCATTAGGGTGGTCCTTATTCCAATATTATTTGTGTCTTTATAAGAAGAGGAGATTAGAACACAAACACACAGAGAGACGACCATGGGAAGACACAGAGAAAAAGTGGTCAATTGAAACCAAAGAGAGAGGCCTCAGAAGAAACCAAACATGCTAACTCCTTGAACTTGGACTTTTAGTTTCCAGTAATGTTAGAAAATAAATTCCTGTTGATCAAGCCATCCAGTCTGTTATGGCAGCCCACTAATACAAACAGGTATGTGACTCATCAAATCAATCAGAACCAATAAGATTCAATTCTGGAAATGGATATTTTTCACTACTGTGTTTGCAACAAAGTGAATTCAAGATAAGATTGCTGCAGCTCTCTTGTCACCATAAGGCTAGACCTACCAGAGAATGTAACCAACAAAGAGGAAGTGGTTCTAAAGGATCAAATAAATGAGAGAAGTCCTGTGTTGTCATTTTATTCCCCAAGGTCAGGTAAACTTGAAGCCACCTCTATTCCTGGACTTTTCAACTTTGCAAGTCAATAAGTATCCATTTTTAAGTAATATAAATTTCTCCTCACAGCCAAAAGACTCCTAATTAATAAACTTAACATCCAAGAGTTCTAAGCCAAGATTTGTCCAAAGTTACTGATTGTTTTGTTTGGTTTTGGCTTTGGTTTTTTTCCTAAACAGCAATTGCTTTAAAATGATACAGTCCTATGGAAAGATGTCATGGTCTCTTTTTATAGGAAAAAAATTAGATAAAATAATAACAAAATATTTTATAGAAAAATCCCTTGAAAGACCTGTCTGTTCTATAAGTCATTTCCTGTGGAAAGTGATTTGAGATGGATAGATTTACTGTTTCACTCTTCTTATGTTGAACATCCATTGAAACAGATTTCAAAATAATAAGAATTAAAACTTACAAAGAAAAATGAGGTAGTTCTGGAATTATGAACATTGATTTGTGGTTATTTCACTCATATCTTTGAGCATCTATGTGCACACACTTGTAAACTGGGGTATCTATCTGCCTACACGAGAAAACAGGTTAACATGCTGTATGCCAAAAGCACATGGGAAAATAGACATGAGGACTAGATCCTGATGTTAGATGGCTTGTTCCCCCAAGCTACTCCGGATCTCCCTCTCTTTACCACAACCTCTACAACCCTCCTCCCTGTATAGTCAAAAGAGGTGTCAGTCTATACAGCCAGTCAAGCAAGCAATATCCATTTTGAAACCCTGGGTTGCTAATGTATTAACTTTCTTTTTCCCACACCACTCACTAAGCAGACTAGACAATGAGAGATAAGTCCCCTCTGCACCTGGGAGATGCCTGCAGGGTGACAGCAGTTTTAATCCCTGCATCAAGCAATCCTCAGAACTAGGATGACAGGCTGAAAGATACCAGAATATTAGTCACCCACCTCTCGTCTCATTGTAAAGAGTTTGGTAAAAGAAGTAAATACTCTTGTAAGAATTTACTAGTAGAAATGTTTTTCCTCAACAGGATCACCAATAAAAAAATCACCAAAAGGATAATGTTTTGTATGTTCCTATCTTTCTGTCATCTGAGAAAATTATCTGTTTTATTTGATTCTTAGATTGTAATGGCTGAAAAAACGTGGAGAATGATTGACAATATCTGTTTAAAAGGATACAAGCTTCTTGTGAAATTAAGTTTATTGGAAAAATCAAAGTTGTTAGACTCTTATATTTAATGACAAAAAGAGACCATCTAAAACAATGTGGTATCTCCCTCTAATGGTAGAATAAAATTTGGCAATTATTGTGACTTAAGTTTTAGTTAGGCAATATTTATATTATTCTAGAAATTTCCTTAATTGATCTAGCAACGTATAAGACTTGAGAAAATTTAGGTAAAAATTAATAATACAGTTTTACAATTTCGCAGTTATATGTCCTTGGACAAGTCATTTAATCTCACTATTCTCTTATTTTCCCCATTTGTAATAAGAACAATATACCTAATTTTATGATTATAAAAATTAAATAAAGCAATATCCATAAAGCACCATATTACAATATTACAATATAAGACATACATACATTTTTTAAAATAATACTTATATCTCTATAGATATACTTTAAATTCACATAAAAAATAAAATTTGCAAAAGACATAGAAGGATAATGTACATTACTTTTAAATGTATTCCCTACAAGGACTATTTTACTACAAAAATCCTTTAGTTTTGAGTTCTCCCACTCATTTGAAAGACGGCTAGATGTATTAAAACTACAGTGAAAAGATCCAGAATGAATTCTCACCAGGCTGTGATCCTAGGTAAGTTATTTAGCTTGTCTGAGTCACCATGTACTTAGTGGAAGAATGAGCGTATCATCACATATTTGCCAAAGCTTGAGAGGAGTCTGAAGTTCTGGCCTGTAGTTTGTGCTTAATATATTCTTTAAATTTTAGAAACTCAATTTATAAAGCAAGGTACATGTTTGCCGTAGCACCACACACAAGGAATTTTGCTAAAAGGTATGTCTATTTTAAACACAATTATATTGCAAAAAGTTTAGCACAGGTGTGGGATCCTATACGTACTCAATAAGAATACAGGACTATTATATTCATTATTCAAAATGTTTTTGAGCACCTCATCTGCCAGGTCTGTGCTAGGATATAAAAGCCAATATTTCTGATGAACCCACAAATGAAGGCTAGTTGCCTAAAATCCTTTATTTCCAGCTCTGTCCTATATCATAAGAGATTTCATTAACAGGAGCTAATGCCTCCGGGATAGAGAGCTACTTCAGAAAAAAAGGATTAATGATTTAATACAATAAAATACAACAGGAGCCCAACCACCAGGTTTGTTTATGCCAGTTATCCTTGCCTGACTTCTCTTCGCAGATTTATTTGAGCTACTCTCCAACCTGCTGGTCAGAATTCCAGGTTCATTCTGTTACTTAACGCACAGCGGAGTGCACTAAACCAGGAAACCTCATTCTACACAAAGCTCTAAGATTGACCTCCTTAAGACAACAGAGAAAATAATAATGAGATGTTCAAGAAAAGTAAAAATTCCTCAAGGGTGAAATGTATTTCCTTAGATCCATGCAAGCAAACATGTTTACAGAATTCCATCTCAGGATCAAAATGTAATCGTGTTGACAGTGACTGCTGTCTTATCTTTTCCCATTATCATGAATGCTAAAATGGGACTCTGCTTTCGAGAACTTGCTTTGACAGCTCAGATTTTTCAGTGTTTGCCATACCCAAATACCACTGCCCCAGGTGACCCTATTAAAGTATTTACAACACTATGCCTTCTGCTATGTTATATAATACATTTCATGGATATTGTTGTGTTTAATGTAAAGGCTCTGAACTAAGCAAAAGCCCTTCCCCTGGACACCATTCATGGTGACACAGTCTCTCAGTGCAATTTATGCTCTTGATCAAAAAGTGCTACTCCAGATCCATACCTTTGAAAAAGTTTCAGACCAATATTGTAAATTCCACTACCAGTCAATTAGGGAATACTCATAATGAGTTTTGTTTCCCCACATAAGCTTATACCTGCAGAGATCAAATAACCAATATTCATCTGATTATTTTCTCCTACATATCATCCAAACATGAATCTCAGAATTGGAGAGACTTAATTTCAAGTTCTGTTTCTGTCTTGTGGCCACACAACTTCTCAGGGTCTCAGTTTCTTCTTCAGTAAAAATATCATTGTCATGATTTTAAAATGAAATAATTTATTCAAAGTCTTAGAACATAATAGACTTCCCCCAAAATAGTAGCTCCTGTTATTGATAAAAGGTCAGGTGAGAGATCAGTGCCTACCAGGAGAAGAGAGTAAGAAAGGGCTCTTCCATTCAGAACATCCTGGACATCCAGGATCCTCCCTGTTGATTGAGGCTTGAAGCTATCACTAATCTCAGTTGTGAAGAAAGAAAGAAGCAGGTGTATGTAGGCAAAAACCTGACTTAATTGCAAGAAGTAACACCTTTTCTTTTTCTGCGTTTTCTAATTGTATTTTAATATTCCCTCTTCCACTCAGAATAGCCTGTCAGCCCTATCATCCCTCCAGGGGATAATAAAGATCTCTTTAATGATGCATAACTATCTGCTGGCGATGTTTAGATATTCCTAAGAAATGCCACAAAAATGATTTTTACTTTATGCAAATACCCAAATATGCCCACAAATTAGTTCACTCATAACCCCAAAATCATTACTCCACTGTCAGAACATGGAGGTGGCCCAATACACATAAAGAAATAGAAGGAGTAAAACAGCCAATCAAAATATAATCCTTTTATTATAAAGAGCTGTGTCAAAGGCCGCTTCACATCTTAAGAGCCACATTGGCTTGCTAATTGAACCCACAGTCAGGGAGATTTATTTTATCCAATCACAGGCATTTTTGGGTAAAAGCAGCACAGAAGAAAACCATCCATGAAGACAGCCTTATTTTAAAAGAAAAGAAAGGGAGCTGAACTGAGCATGCTCAGTTGATCCTTCCCAAATTTGTTACAGTACTCGCCCCTTATCCATGGTAGATCTGTTCCAAACCCCCAGTAGATGCCTGAAACCGCGGTTAGTATCGCACCTATATGCTCTTTTATCCTATAAATACATGTCGATAATAAAGTTCAATTTCTAAATTACACACAGTAAGAGATTAACAATAACTGATAATAAAATAGAACAATTATATCAACATACTGTAGTAAAGTTATCGTTCTCTCTCAGCGCAAAATGTCTCCTGCGTTGTACTCACCCGTCTTCTCCAGCTGACGTGAGATGATAAAATACGTACGTGGTAAGATGACGTGAGGGGAGTGACGCAGGCATATGACGTAGCGTCAGGCGACTACGGACCGTCTGTGGATTCCAGACAGACGATCATCTTCCTCCGGATCAGCGCTGACCCCAGGTAATGGAAACCATCCGAAGTGAAAGCACATGTAGGTGGGACCCTCTGTATTTCGGCGGCAGGGGGAAAGGGGTGGAGAGAGGCCAGCATTGCCATTAAGTTGCCGAAACTAAAAGAGTTCTCTAAACTGAGTTCTCTAAATTAGAAGAAATTTTCAGGAATGAGGGAAGAAATATTCTCCCCACCCCGCCCATCTACTACCAGAAAATAA
The DNA here is from genome assembly GCF_006229205.1 of Suricata suricatta. Classification (NCBI taxonomy): domain Eukaryota; kingdom Metazoa; phylum Chordata; class Mammalia; order Carnivora; family Herpestidae; genus Suricata; species Suricata suricatta. Next base: position 74,506,271 of record NC_043709.1, read on the forward strand.
AATGAAAGCCCTAGGTAATGCAAGCCATAGTACATTAATCTGTTGCCAAGTAGTGAGATCAATTCTTAAAAGGTGTCATGTTTTACAAAAGTGAAAATTCTATTTAAGCATAGCCTGAGGCATAAAAGTTCTGGAAGGCATCTGGATCCCAAGCAAAGCATGTATCTCTCACCTGAATCATAATCTAAATCATTCAGTGCATACTGTTGCCGTGTGTTATGTCTCTAAAGGGCTAGACAAATCTCTTACCCTAATTAGCTTGAAACAAATTAAGGAATGCACACAGATGCCAGATAGTAATTAAAATACCTGCTTTTCTACCAGTAGAGATGCAACGGAGACTATGACTTAGACCTGTGTTTAAAATTAAGCTTTCCACTCATTTTCTGCAAAACTGGATCTAGCCACCCTAAATTGCTTGTGTCCTCTGCCCAGGAACAGAGCCTGCCCAGGTAGGTGTCGGTTTGGAGGCAGAGAAATAGCAGGAGAAGAAAGAAAATTCCAGTATTCTCACTCAGCGAGAGAAGTAAGGCAGTTCGCATTGTTAGAGGGCTGTTTAACTCTGTTATTCCACTGAGAGCAGAAAACGAACACATCATGGCCAGTCCTTGCCATCTCACCAAGAGATAAATCATTCCTCTTTGTACATAGAGGAGGTAGCAAAAAGTGGAAGAGAGTATAGAAGCCCTTACACCATATTTTCAAAAGTGTAGAATGTGGACAGAAGGAAAAAGTCATCTTCCTTATATATTGTTGTGATCTGCAGGCAGATTCTGATGTAAACATTGCCTTTTGTGGTGGGTGTAAATTCTAGTTTGTATTTTCATGTGTGCGAGAAATAGAATTTATTTGGTTTTTGTGTAACTCATCCTAATTCTTTTTATAAGAGGAAAGTAACCATTTTCACAATTTGCTCAGGTCCCACTTTACATATGCTGATCTGGATGTAATTACCAAGAGTTCCCCTTTTCAAGTGTCCGTATTTGGGGGTACGCAGCTGGTTCAGTTAGAAGAGCACGTGACTCTTGACCTCAGAGTCGTGAGTTCAAGCCCCATGTTGGGTGTAAATAAAGTTTTTTAAAAAGCACCCCTATTTGGACAATAAATGATACAGTCTTTGTAATAAGAAGCCTATTCTAATAGGTGGTAGAAACTTACTCTTAGTCAACCCAGAGGGGATCTCTTTTACCCTGGTGGCACAGGAGTCGGGGCTTGGCCTCAGGTGGCAGCAGAGCATTGAGAGAAGAAGGTATCAGATCCCGGTGAGCAGCTTGCTACTCTGGCTTCTGTGTGGACTTCTAGTCTTGTCTGATCTCAGGTGTCAGCTGATACAGCTGCAGCTTCGTAGGTCTCACTCCTGTCCAAAAGGTCCTCCAGGATTGAGCTCCATCTATTACCTAAGGTGCAGGGGAGTCCCCTTGAAATTGTCCACACCACACTGGAATAAGGGAAATTCAGAAGCTAGTGCCCTCTGTCACTTTCACACTTGTCTTTGGCACATTGAAATCTGTCTTCTGCTCTTGGGTCACTCTCCCCCACGATAGACCCAGCTTCCTTGCTTGGGAATCACTCTACTATTCTTGCCTCTCACCAGGACACAGGAAATTTTGTAAAACTATCCCTCAGGTCTTATCGTTTCCTTGGGCTCCATCAGGAAATAGGCACGACATGCCCCTGCTTCTCTGAGAGCCCATCAGGTCATCCAAGGTTTTGTACTGACTGCACCCACTCCCAACATAGTTTGACCCAAGAAGGGAGCATGGGATCTACTAGTAGGTAGTCAATTAGTATAGTTATTATCTTTATCATGATCTGTTATTAAGTCTCCGTCATCTACAAAAAAGTATGATAAAATCTATTTTCTTGATTGTAGTGAAGTTCAGCGAGGTCAACATTTATCAGAAGTAAGTTACAAAGTATATTTAAATACTATTTTTTCCTTCTGTGAATTCTTTAGGGAAGTAACCATGTTTTAGTCTTCATTTTTATCCATACCATTTCACATGGTAACTAGTACACAGTGAGGTCAAACAACATTTTCAGTAAAAAGATACATCAACATACATAAAACAAGCTTATAACATTAGGGAAAATATTTTTCATCAACATAAGTGGGAATGATGTCATGTATACATTTATAGTCCCCAGACTTGAATACAGTGATAAAGATATGATAGGAAATTAGTGAATATTTGTGGGGTTATTGATTTATTTTATCCCAATATGCTTAATCAGCCTTCTCTGGCTCTTGAAACAAGAAAAGAACTTCAAGAATGCCTAATTTGTCTTGTAGAAACAGTGAAAACATCAAGTTCAAAAAAATCACTGTAATATTCTGAAAGCATTATTGCCAGATATGGAAATCTATTAAGTTAAAACTTTGCCAAGGAGACCAGAAAATACAGTGGCAAAGGGAAAAAAAAACAAATTAATTTCTCTATCACATTTCAAGAAAGTCAGGCTGGTGGCTTTACTTTATACAGACATTCAAGGACCTAGGTTCCTTCTATCTTGGTTCTTGGTGGTCCCCTAGGGCAATGTCCTAATGGGCATGAAGAGACTGGCTGGCAGCATGTCTGTGAGAAGGAGGTATGGCCCACAAGCAGCCTCATCATTTCTGTTCACATCCCATTGTCAAGAACGTAAGAGACTGGGAAGAAAGGGAGACCAGATTTTGGCAGTCAAGTAGCACACCTAATTATAATAATAAAGATGTTTTTGTCTCAAATAGGTTAACACAGGTTAACTTACAAGTGAAATATAGCCAAAACAACACTTTTGCTGGCCAGAAAAACCAAGGAGTCGCTCTTCCTCTGCACCATTTATTTATACCCACCAATTATAATTTGCCAACTTTATATAGTATATAGTCAATAGATGGTGTGAATTTATTTTATAAGTGAACAAAATAGAAGCTAGTCTGTAGAAGCTAGAGGAGACTCTAGGAGTCTCACAGAACCAAATGTCATGATAAAGAACATTGTTTGATTTGGCCTTATATAAAACCTACTAAAAATGGGAGAAGAGAAATAGTAATGGAAAATATCTTCTTGTAGAATCCATCTTAGGATTCCTAACTTGAAGTAGTTTATAAAACTGAACACCAAAAGAAAGGGACAAACATAATGTCAATAATAAATAAAAATGACAAGGACTAAAGGTCCTAAAAGCAAGAACCTTATTATGATTTTAAATAATAATACATTATTATCAACTCTTATTTAACCTGCTAGCCAAAGCATGGAAAAACTTGCAAAATGATAATAAAGTACAAATTCTCAAGTTAGGGATTGTTGTTCCCTTTCATCCTATTCTCTGAACAAGATTAATAAGGTGTCCAATGTCCATGTTCGAAGCAGAAGAATAGAAAAACACTCAGAACAGATCGTCAGTCCCTAAACAATGGCCAAATACTAGAATATATATTTCTTTAAACAATATATTTTTAAATTCAAAAGTTGAAGTAATAAGAATTTTAAATTTGGAATATGAATCCCATAGAATATTAGAAAAATGATTCAGAGATTCATAATAAGCATTTTTAACATGCTTATGAATTAAATTTACATTTAATAACATTTATAAGTATGGCAAGTCACCCTAAGCTTTGGGTTCTAAATTCTTTCTCCTTTGCAGTAGAATTTTTATGATTATTTAACTTATTGATAGAATTTTTTAAATGATTAGGAATTCACCATACTGTAAAGAGGAAGCTTAAAAAGGTCTAATTTGGGCATCACTGCAGTAACTACACCTGACAGGTGAATCCAACAGATTCAGAGAACCCTTATTAACAGTGATTGAAACACTCTTTAAACTCAAGACTAGTGTCCAGCACATGGTAAGCACTTAATAAATGTAGCTCTTATTATTCAAAGTATAACGTTATGCCTACATCAAAAGAACATTCCCTATTAATAACTAATTTCTCCTCACTGAAATATTTGTAAAACCCATAAAAAGAAAATATCTTTTCTAGATCAGATCAGCCCTCATTCTTGTAATCCACTTTAGTCCATGTCAGGCTGGCCTCTGTACGAAACTGCCATCATCTAAGAACTCTGGAAGTAGTCTGTGTTCACAGTTGCTCAGAGTTCTCCAAAGACCCGAGTTTGCCCCAACTGTCATCCTCTCTCAACCTTTTAACTACTGTACTCGCCTCAGCGGAGATCAGCAGAAATGGGGTCCTCGGTTGCCACCCATTGCAAACTTCTCTGCTCTGAGTTATTGGAAAGGGAGTTGTTCGTTTGCTTCTTTAATTTTTTTCATGTTTATTTTTGAGAGAGAGGGGCTGAAACCCACAAGTGGTGAGACCATGACCTGAGCCAAAGTTGGATGCTTAATCAACTGAGCCACCCAGGCACCCTGTTTGGTTCTTTTTAATACTTTACGTAACAACGAATCTCCACTTTGTGCTGGTGGGATAGAAATCTTAGTTGATGATTAGATGTAAAAAAATATAAATTTAGTTTTTAGCAATTTATTTAATCATTTGTGTCATATCTTGACATGGGAAAAGAAGCACAGACTCCATAAATTTTTCTCCTTTTGTCAAGTGACAGACAGTGGCCAGTGAAAAGAGGGTGCTTATAGTTTACATTTTTGGTGGTTGATTGGGCAGTTGCTTAATCCAGTTTTCAATGTCATGTGACCACAAAACACCTACACAGATATATGTCACCCCATCTCATCCTTGGCAAACTATTCAGGTTGCCCAGCAACATTCCTTGTTTCTGTCTGGTCCCTGCAGAAACTTGGCGCTCTCTGTGCCATCAGTAGCATACTTGAGGTGGTGAGAATTTCTGCAAGGCTAACAAAGTTCCCAGGTCCCTATATAGGGCCCTGCTGCATCTCCCCCAGGGCCCTTGGGGGCATCTTCCCAGTCAGGTCCACCACTATCCATACACTTGTCACCTTGCCATGACAGAAACTCCTCCATCCTCAGTTGCTTCTCACAGATCTTTGTGTTTTGTTTGTTTTTTTTTTATTTGAGGGAGTCCTTCCCACTCCCACACAAATATGTGGACTTTTGGGACATGTGTTCATTTACAACTTCAGAAGTTCCCTGGGTGAAATTCGAAACTACACGGAAGGAAAGGAGAGCCCAGAGGAAGAGGCAGACCGCCCCAGATTGGTAGGTGGCAGCTTTAAATAAGCAAAGGCACTTACTGCTGCTTTCTGTAATGGTGCACAAGAGGAGAATTAGGCACAAAGAAGTCAGCTGTAAGAGAGAAAGGGAGCAGGGGATGACAGCTTAGAACAACTGTTGCCCTAAACAACTCCACAGTCCCATATTTATTGAGAATATGATAGTTAATCATTGCAAGAGGTCAAGATTGTTTTTAGTGTTCAGAGATTGATCTCATGAGGAAAACATAACTTGCTTAGACAGGTACATGATGGTAGATCAGGCATAATCAGTAAGTTTCATCTGAACAGGTGGTCTCTTAGGAAGTGGAGAAGTCAACACAGAAGCAGCAGGCGGTGTTCCACCCAGGGTGAGCTAGGCATTCCCGGCTGCCTGGCTTCCATGCCACATATATCAGCTGCTTTCCCACAGAGACATTACAATATGTATTTTCTTAGAGCTGTATTAATCACTTATTAGTCATTATATAGTTTTGTGTAAGATTTTTCCCCATGACTACATTTTATGGGTTACATTGTTCTGAGGGGTCATCACAACTTATAAACCTGTAAGATGAGTAGACTGCCACACCAGCCTACCAGAATCTTGAAGGTTTACATAGTGACCTTAACACCATTCAGTCATGTTATACCATCTACATGGCCTTAACAACACATTACCCTCTCAAGGTTGCATCATTGAAGCTGCTTCTAGTGTGGAAATAATATGTGGAATATATATTCCAGGGAGGAAGGAGCTCCTGATTCCTAGGTCCAGCTCGAGGGTCAACTGAAGGTCTCATCTTCTCTAAGACCTCCAACAATGTGAAAGCCAAGAGGCTTCAGGTTCCTCAGGAAACAGGCCCTATGATAGAGATGTGGGGAGTGCTCTCGGGAATAACATCTGTCAAGGATCAAAGGGGAGCAGGACTGAGTAAAGGAAGAATTTGACAGGATGCAGGTGCAACAGAGGCCACAGCTGATCTGACAGAGAGCTCAAAAGCAGGTGCATCTCTTCAGAGATGCCCAAATTAAATAAAAAGCTGAGCTTCAGGCCCCCTCACCAACAAATCATTGGATAAGAGAGGGACTTCACCTTGGAAAAGGCTGCTCCTTTTGGTCACAGGCAACTCCTAGAGCCATGGATAAGCTACATTCCTTGGAGCTGGGATAGTAATAAGCATCTCAGTCCTAAAGAGGGATCTACTTCATCCACTACATCAGGTGTTTTCAAACTTCAGCAGCATCAGAATCAGAATCACTTAGAGATGATTATTTAAACACAGATTGCAGGTACAACCCAAGTCCCATTCATTAGCTGTGGGTTGAGGTTAGAGTGTCTACATTTCAAACAAGTTCCTAAGTGTTGCTCCTGTTGTTTTGGGTCACTCTGTAAGAACCACTGCATTCCAGGGGCACCTGGGTGGCTCAGTTAAGCGTCCAACTCTTGATTTTGGCTCAGGTCATGATCTCACGGTTTGTGAGTTTGAGCCCCACATTGGGCTCTGCACTGATGGCATGGAGCCTGCTTAGGATTCTCTCTCTCTTTCTCTCCCTCTCGTCCACGCTCTCTGCCCCTCCCCCACTCACACGCATGCAGCACTCTCTCTCTTAAAAAAAAAAAAAAAAAAAGAACCACTGCTCTCCACTATCCAAGCTTACTCTATTTTCCATCAGCTGAGTAAAGACACTTTGAAAGTCAGGAAGTCCAAAGATGATAAAATAAGGGTGAATGGAGAACGAGAATCTATTTTTCCAATACTGTCCTGTCACAACTCACGTGGATAATATGTATTTTACCCATTACGGATGATCTTTGAACAACATAGGTTTGAACTGCACAGATCCACTTATACACAGACTTTTTCTACAAAAAGCTTCATTGTTTCCCCTTCATCCACAGTTAGGGAAAAGACTCCAGAGTAGCTAAAAAGATGGCTAGTGGCCACAGAAAGAGACTCAGGCAGAAGCCCTGGCCCCAGGGGGAGGCCCAAGAGACCCTTCAAGGCTGCTGGGCTCCTAGTCATGCTTTCGGGTGAGCCTCTGGAAGAGATCAGCACCCAACCTAAAGAGGGGGATGGAGCCTCCTGAGGTGAGTCAGGTGGTGCATCCTCTTGCTGAGTTTCACCTCCTCACTTGGGAAGCAATTCTGCAGGAAATGAGGTGGGTGTCTGTGTTAGTGGGACCTAAGGACTACAGCTCCAGAAGGGGCCACTCAGGCTCTTTTTCAGGGCCATGGGGGCTTCTACAGCATCCTGGGTTCAGGCCACATGTCTTGGGACAGCTTCTGCATGTCCTTGGAGAGGGCAGAGCTGAGTACTATTTTGGCATCATGAAGAGATGCTGGAACCCTCATGCTTCTCCCCAGCCAACTCAGGAAGAAGTGGCTCATACCCTCCAGAGCCACAAAGGGTAGGAGGTCCACAAATGTGTACTGAGCAGGAAGCTGACAGGGGCCACCACCTGGGTGGAATAATTCTGATAAATCTGGAGTTCACAGTTGATTGGCAATAAGGAGCTCAGCTCAAAGCACAGTGTTGACTTGTCCTTGGGGCAAAGAGTAGCTGAAAAGATGGTAGACAGGAAGTTGGAGGGTGGCCAGAGGCTGGAAGAAAGGGCATCCTTGGGTCTGTTCTGTCCACAAATTGTTGAAACAAAAGACAAACTCACAGGACTGTCAGAACACTGCCTATTGGCAGATTTTTTAACAGTATGTTACTGTAAATGTATTTTCTCTTTCTTATGATTTTCTTAATAACAGTTTTCTCTAGCTTACTTTATTGTAAGAATGCAGTGTATGATACTATAACATACAAAATATGTGTTAAATGACTGTTTATGTTCTGGGGAAAGTTTCCAGTCAACAGTAGGATATTAGTACTAGGCCTGGGGGGAGTCAAAAGAACTACCTGGATTTTTTACTGCACAGGAGTTGGCACCTCTAACCCCTGTATTGTTCAAGGGTTAACTTTACTGTGGGGTTCTTTATATTTAGTTGTTTTTTTCTTCTGTTAATTAAATGTTCTTTGCTATATGATTATTTCCAGCAGTCAGTTGTCCCCACCCTGGAAGCTGTAACTCAACATTACCCCCATTTTAATCCACTTATTCATTTAGAAATTATTTACTCTGCCCATATGCTCATTTGTTATGTCTGAATTCACTAGTATAAAAACTTTTGTGCAATTTAACTATTAAGTGAGTTATGGCTACACATATAGATAGGAAAAACCACAGGGACAAACCCTGTGTGGGGACTACATATTGCTATAAATAACAGAATGACCCCTAAACAGCCGATAATTAGGTTTGTAAACAAGCATAACACCATAGCACATAACATGGAGTGTGGTGGAGGGGCCTGGACATATTTTTCCATGACACCTGGAATTGGTTGGGTTATGATCATTCTGACAGGTAGCAAGTGGACCTCATGGGGGGCTTGTCTTCATTTTCTCTAGTGGAAACATCCAAGTCAGTGAAGCAGATTCAATACTGGAGGCTCATGCCCAGATGAGGCAAGGTTGTGAAAAGTCCTGGTCCCCTCTTTCCCACCCCAATTTCCTGAACAATCTTCTGCAGGAAATTGGGGTTTGTTTATGACATTTCAACTTGTTTTTTGCCTCTCATGAC
>NC_043709.1:74515130-74593199 GCF_006229205.1 Suricata suricatta
TACTACATGGCAATGAGAAAGAATGACATATGGCCATTTGTAGGAAAGTGGATGGACCTTGAGGGTGTCATGCTAAGTGAAATAAGTCAGGCAGAGAAGGACAGATACCATGTGTTTGCATTCATAGGTCTAACAGGAAATTTTCAGAATGATCTAGCTTAAAGAAGATATTTTAAAAGCAGAAAAATAATGTCTATGAGGAAATATTTGGAAAACCAGGACTATTTAGAATGGAAATTAAAGTTTAGGGATTAATTTAATAATCTTCTTCGAAGATATATAAAGGGCATCTAATTGAGGGGTGGAGGTTGAAAAACAAGTAAAAACCCTCAATTTCTACTAAGAAACAAGGATAATATAAACTAGATAGAAAAGTTTCTTACCTAGGAGACTATTCAACATTAATTGGGCACATGAAGAACTTGTATTATCTCTTTTCCTGGGAGGGTCTTATCAAAACAGTATCATATTTTAAAACAGGATTAGATCTGCTCCTCTCAGGATACAGAGATGACCTCCTAAGTTCCCTTCTCACCCTAAGATTTTTATCTTTTATTATAGCAGTCAGAGACATTCTGCTGAGCAAAATTGATTTCTGGCAAAGGACATATCTCCAAAGAACCATTTTTCATGGCTTTGTATATAATTTTTATTGATGCTGTAATCTTCAAAGAATGAAGAGATGGCTCCCATGAATTGAAAATCCTTGCGCTCCTCTAGCTGTTTGCTTGGAAGGATTTAAATTTCTATGATGTCCTGAAGTTCTTAACTCATTGTGACCCCAGTCTAACCCTTACATGCAACCTGGTTAACAATAAGAGTATGAGGCTATAGTAAAGTAAATTTGGAGCATAGTTCCAACCAAAAATTTTTAAAATACTATCTTTATGATGTAGAATTTTGTTTTTCTCATATTAATTTATTTTCATTCATAGGATTTTATAAGGATCAGGTTAATCAGGTAGAGAAAAGCAATCTGAAAAGCCTGGACTCAGATTTGTTGAATGTCAGATATATACTTTTGCTGTAGTAAAATACAGTCACCAATGAGTACTAGAATGAGGGCTGGAAAGCAGAGCAAGTGAGAGAGACACCAAGGATATAAGTTCTCTCAATTGAAAGTTCCCTTGAGTTCTTTTGTATGTAGCAAAGTTCTACTATAGTATTATATCCCAGATAAAATACCACCTCGTCTGGGAAGCCCATCACCACTCCTACTATAATTTATATAAATTAAACTCATATCCTGAGTTTAAATCCTTATTGTTTGTTGTCAACAAATAATACCTATAAATACTGGAACATTTTACTTAACATCTCTTAATTTCAAAATAATATTGGCTCACACATATCTGAAAAACTTTAGGACAGTGTCAGACACAGAATAAGTATTCATCAAACATCAATTTCCTCCCTCAAAATATTATAATGAGAGAACACCCATACAATGGGGGCCAAGAACATAGAGGTATTAAACACATTTTTTTAATCTCTAAAGTTCAAAAAACACTGAATGTCAACCATCTTAAAAGATGCTAGAAATTGTTTTTAAGAGTATTAAATGTTCATCATGATCTTAACCTTTGGCATAAATGAAAGTTCTAAGTAAACAAAAAATTATTAGCATAAACTCAAGACAAGCTATGATTTTACAAAGCTTACTGATATTCCATACGCTGAGCTGATTTCTGGGAATTTGTATCTGAAATAGAAAAGTACAAAGGACTGAATGTTTGTGTCTCCGAAAATTCCTATGTTGAAACCCTAATCCCATTGCCATGGTATTTAGAGGTTGGGCATTTGAGAGGAGATGAGGTCATTTAGGTGGAGCCCTCATGAATGGGATTAATTCCCTTATAATAAGAGGTCAGAGAGGTCCTTTGCCCCTTCTGGAGTGTGGGACACAGAGAGAAGATGGTGCCCCAGGAAGAGAGTATTCACCAAAAACCTGACCATGAGACTAAAAGGCCTCCTCCTCCTCATCTTGGACTTGTAACTGCCAGAACTTTGAGAAATAAATCTGGGCTAATTTTTAAAATATTTTTTAAGTTTATTTATTTCTTTTGGGAGAGAGAGAACAGGAATGAGTGGGGGAAGGGCAGAAAGAGAGAAAGAAAGACAATCCCAAGCAGGCTCCTTGCTGCCATTACAGAGCCCCATGCAGGGTTCGAACTCATGAACCATGTGATCATGACCTGAACTGAAACAAAGAGCTGGACAGTCGACTGAACCACCCAGGCTCGCCTCAACATTATTACATTTTTAAAACATCATTTTACTTGTTGTCAAGTATACCTTTATGTATATATAACTATATACCCTTTTTTAATTTGTTTTTTAATTCCAAATTTTCATTTCATAAATCCTCATTTTAAAAAATTTAATCCTTTTAATTAAAAAAAAGAAATGTTAAAAGAAGGCCAGTTATCATGTTGAAATTTATAATAATGGAGCTTAGTCTAAATGATAACATCAAAACAACTTAAAATATTATTGAATTACCTTATTAAACAAATTATCAAGACTCATTTTCTCTGCACACAATAGTTCACCAATTGTTTTACAGTAAATTTATTGCTATTTTGCAAAGTCTAAGACTAGAACCAGAAAAGTCAAACATTTATAAATTATACTTTTTTTTATTTGATCCCAAACTATTACTCATTATTAGGGAAGGGATCAGGGAATAAGCATGGCGGTCAAAGCAATATGGAAGCACATGTCCCTATTACAAGTCTTTTACTTTAAAAGCACCCTGAGAGATGTACATAACTTGATAGCAACAAAGAATGAAAGAATGATCCAATACTTGGTATGCTCAAACATCCCCCAAGGTTTCTTTGGTAAGCAAGTTAAAGATGTACCCATCTGCTTAGACTTCAGGGCCCTCAAATGTACCCCAGCCATCCTCTGCAGTCTTGCCCTCCATATCTTCCCTGTGTATACCCTTCACTCCAGCAAAAACAAATGATTTGGCATTCCCTGACATGCTCCAGGCTTTTCCATTTCTGCCTGAAGCCCTTTCTAATAGCTCTCATTTGGATATGGTTTTGTTTCCTTTTTAATTTCAAGGTACTTTTCTTCTCTCCTGTGGCACTTATCTTGTTTGATAGAGTCTTATAGTATAGTTGAGTGTATATTTACCATCTCTGATTGGATTCAAAATTCCTTAAGGGTGAAGACTTTGTTCAATTTAATATTTTTTTTAATCTCCAATTAGTTCTCATTCAACATTGAAAACATCATTCTTCAATACCTATCATGTTGCATGTTGCAGCCCCTGTGCAGGGCCCTGGAGAAGGAATATTTAGTGAGCAGGAGGTGGTCCCTGTCCTAGCATACCTTATGCCCGACATCAGAGGATGAAGAAAAGTAGACAGGAAATCAAAATAATGTGGAAACATGTAGGTGCTAAAAGCAGGACATGGCAAGAGTACCAACCAGTCTATACTGGGGGAGATGAGATATCCTGTTCCAGAGGGAAGGAACAGAATTAAGAAAGAACCTGGAGTTGAGGGTGCATGTGATTTCAAAGAGCTAAAAAAGTGCAATATGACCACAGCATAAAACAGAAGATAATATGTCCATTAGCTCATTTTCTACTAAGTGTGTATTTATTTATTATATACTCTGCCTCATTTCTTTTTTTTTTTTTAATGTTTGTTTTTTGAGCAGGGGAAAGGCTAAGAGAGGGAGACACAATCTGAAGCAGGTTCCAGGCTCCAAACTATCAGCACAGACCCCAACATGGGGCTCAAACCCACAAGCCACAAGATCATGACCTGAGCCAAAGTCAGACACTTAACCTACTGAGCCCCATACTCTGCTTCAGTTCTAAAATGATCTGATGTACTAAAATATTTGCAGTATAGTATATGCAAATTAGTGTATTTCAACTTTCAAGGAGAGTTTTCAAAATACAAGAAAGTCAGACATGTTGATACTGAAATCAAAGATGCATACAACCTAAACACATTTCATGTCAAAAACAAAACAAAACAGTAGACAAACATAGAACAACACTGCATGATAAACTTTAAGCTCATTGGAGTTTTTGTTTTTAATGAAGAAGGTACAGTTTTTAAAAATTTCTTTATTTTTTAAATTTACATCCAAGTTACTTAGCATATAGTGCAAGAATGATTTCACTAGATTCCTTTATGTCCCTTACCCATTTAGCCCATTCCCCCTCCCACAATCCCTCCAGCAAACCTCTGTTTGTTCTCCATATTTAAGAGTCTCTTGTGTTTTGTCCCCCTCCCTGTTTTTATATTATTTTTGCTTCCCTTTCCCTATGTTCATCTGTTTTGTATTTTAAAGTCCTCATATGAGTGAAGTCATATATTTGTCTTTCTCTAATTTCACTTAGCATAATACCCTCTAGTTCCATCCATGTAGTTGCAAATGCCAAGATTTCATTCTTTTTGATTGCCAAGTAATACTCCATTATGCGTGTGTGTGTGTGTGTGTGTGTGTATATATATATATATATATGTGTATATATATATATACCACATCTTTTTTAAGTTTTTTAACGTTTATTTATTTTTGAGAGACAGAGAGAGACTGAGTATGAGTGGGGAAGGGGCAGAGAAAGAAAGAGACACAGAATCTGAAGCAGGCTCCAGGCTCTGAGCTGTCAGCACAGAGCCTAATGTGGGGCCTAAACTCATGGACTGCAAGATCATGACCTGGGCTGAAATCAGATGCCTAACTGACGGAGCTACTCAGGTGTCCCATATACCACATCTTCTTTCTTTGTTCATCCATGGGTGGGCATTTGGGCTCTTTCCATACTTTGGCTATTGTTGATACTGCTGCTATAAACATTGGGGTGCATGTGCCCCTTTGAAACAGCATACCTGTATTCCTTGGACAAATACCTAGTCGTGTAATTGCTGGATCATAGGGTAGTGCTATTTTTAATTTTTTGAGGACTCTCCAGACTGTGTTCCAGAGTGGCTGCACCAGTTTACATCCCCACCAGCAGTGCAAAAGAGATCCTCTTTCTCCACATCCTCGCCAACGTCTGTTGTTGCCTGAGTTGTTAATGTTAGTCAGTCTGACAGGTGTGAGGCTGTACCTCATTGTGGTTTTGATTTGTATTTCCCTGATGATGAGTGATGCTGAGCAGTTTTTCATGTGTTGGTTGGCCCTCTGAATGTCTTCTTTGGAGAAGTGTCTATTCACATCTTTTGCCCGTTTCTTCACTGGATTATTTGTTTTTCAGGTGTTAAGTTTGATAAGTTGTCTATGGATTTTGGATACTAACCCTTTATTTGATATGCTGTTTGCAAATATCTTCTCTCATTCCATAGGTTGCCTTGTAGTTTTGCTGATTGTTTCCTTCACTATGCAGAAGTTTTTTTTTTATTATTTTAATGAGGTCCCAATAGTTCATTTTTGCTTTTGTTTTCCTTGCCTCTGGAGATCTGTTGAGTAAAAAAATTACTGAGGCCAAGGTCAAAGAGGTTTTTGCCTGCTTTCTCAACAGTTTTGATGGCTGCTTGTCCTACATTTAAATCTTTCATTCATTTTTAGTTTATTTTTGTATATGGTGTAAGAAAATGGTCCAGGCTCATTTTTCTGCATGTTGCTGTCCAGTTTTCCCAGCACCCCTTGCTAAAGTGACTGTCTTTATTCCATTGGATGTTCTTTCCTGCTTTGTCAAAGATTAGTTGGTCATTCATTTGTGGGTCCATTTCTGGGTTCTCTGTTCCCTTGATCTGAGTGTCTGTGTTTGTGCCAGTACCATACTGTCTTGATGATTACAGCTTTGTAATACAGCTTGAAGTCTGGGATTGTGATGCCTCCAGATTTGGTTTTCTTTTTCAAGATTACATTGGCTATTTGGAGTCTTTTCTGGTTTCATACAAATTTTAGGATTGTTTGTTCTAGCTCTGTGAAGAATGCTGGTGTTATTTTGATAGGTATTGCATTGAATATGTAGATTGCTTTGGGTAGTATTAACATTTTAACAATATTTGCTCTTCCAATCCAGGAGCATCGGATATTTTTTCCATTGTGTACCTTCTTCAATTTCTTTCACAAGATTTCTATAGTTTTCAGTGTATAGAGTTTTCACCTTTTTGGTTAGATTTATTCCTAAGTATTTTATGGTTTTTGGTGCAATTATAAATGGGATCGATTCCTTGATTTCTCTTCCTGCAGCTTCATTATTGGTTTGTAGAAATGCAACTGATTTCTGGGCATTGATTTCATATCCTGAGACTTTGCTGAATTCATGGATCTGTTCTAGCAGTTTCTTGATGGAATCTTTTAGGTTTTCCATATAGAGTATCATGTCATCTTCAAAGAATGAAAGTTTGACACGAACCGTGAGATCATGACCTGAGCCAAAGCCAGACACTCAACCGACTAAGCAACCCCAAAGTCCTAATCAATTAATAAAAAATGGTTACTAAAATGCTGCTGCAGCATAGAATGTAAGGGAAAGTACTTGGTTGCCCTAAGGAGAAGAGAGGAGCTAAGAAGAAGATAAAGAAGACAACAGGAGGAGCACCTGACTGGCTCAGTCGGTTAAGTGTCTGGCTTTGGCTCAGGTCAGATCTCACATTCGTGGGTTCGAGCCCCGCGTCAGGCTCTGTGCTGACAGCTAGCTCAGAGCCTGGAGCCTGCTTCTGGTTCTGTGTCTCCTTCTCTCTCTGCCCCTCCCCCTCTCATGCTCTGTCTCTCTGTATCAAAAATAAATAAAACATTAAAAAAATAATAAAAAAAAGAAATAACATCAGAAACTATTGAAGATAAACAGAGAGAAAAAAGGAATTTAAGAAATAAACAGATCATCAGTGAGCTGTGGAACAATGTCAAGTGATTACATACATATGTAATTAGAATGCCCAAAGAACTGTTGAGAGAGACAGAGAAAATATCAGACTAAGTGGCTAAAACTTTTCCAAAGTGAATGAAAATTATAAATGCATAGATCCAAGAAATCAATGAACCTCAAGCCCAGGAAAAATGGAGAGCTAAAGAAATGTCATGATCAAATTGCTCAAAACCAATGATAAAGAGAAAAAATTTTAAAGCAGCAATGGCAAAACATACATTCCAACAAGATAAGGATGGTAGCAGATTTCTTGTCAAAAGCAATACAAGTGATGGGTCGCCTGGGGAGCTCAGTCAGTTAAGCATTTGACTCTTGGTTTCATCTCAGGTCATGATCTCACAGTGTGTGGGTTGAAGCCCACATGAGGCTCTGTGCTGACAGTGCGTAGCCTGCTTGAGACTCTCTCTCTTTCCCTCTCTCTCTCTGCTACTCCCTTGCTTGTGCATGTTCTCTCTCTCAAAATAAATAAATAAATAAACAAACTTCTTTAAAAAAAAAAAGATCTTAAAAAAATTCAAGTGAAAAAATGATGCATCACATGTTTCAAAGAACTAAACTGTCAAACTGGAATTCTATGCCCAGCAAAACATATCTTTTGAGAACAAAGTCCTACAAAAACACATTTTCCTACTTAGTCTCTTAAGATGGTGAATAACTAATAATGTCACACTAATCATGCATTTTTATAATGAGTCCTACTTAGTCATGATATAATAACCTATTTGAACATAGTTGGTTGAGTTTGGCATTATTTTGTTAAAACTGTTTCAAACTTGCTCTTGAATGAGATCCAGCTGTTATTTTATTTTCTTTTGCTGTCCCTGTCCCGTAAGAACAGGTAATGCTAACATCAAAAGAGGAGAGTGTTTCCTCTTCCTTAGCACTCTGTTAAAGTTTATGCAAAATTCAAATTATTCATTCTTTAGCATGTGGTAGAAATTTTCAGGGAAGACATCCAGGCAGCAAGATTTCTTTTTGGGAAAATTTTTCACTAAGAATGTGCTTAATGTTTTTAGGACTATTCAGTTTTTCTCTTTTATCTTGAGACTGTTTTGAAAAGTTACATTTTTCTAGGAATTGGTACATCTTACCCAAGTTTTAGTATAATAAAATTATCCATCAAATCTTCTGAATTTCCTCTTCACATCTACAATATCAGTAATTATGTCATTTAAAAATTTCTTTTTATACCTATGTCTTTTCCTTTCTATTCTTCTACCGGTTTTACCAGAGTGTGTCTATTTTAATTGGCTTCTTTCTTTTATTAAATTTGTTTTTAATGTTTTTATTAATTTTGAGAGAGAGAGACAGAACACTAGGGCGGTAAGGGCAGAGAGAGAGGGAGACACAGAATCAGAAGCAGGCTCCAGGCTCTGAGCTGGCAGCACAGAGCCCAGCACGGGGCTCAAACCCACAAACTGTGAGATCATGACCTGAGCTGAGGTCAGACACTTAACCAACTGAGCCACCCAGGTGCCCCTATTGGCCTTTTTCAAATCAACTGTTATTTAGTTGATATTCCCAGTTTGTTTTTAATCTTAATAATTACTGCTCTTATGGCTCTTACCTTTATTACTACCTTTAATGTACTTGTCTTCTTCCATTTCTGTTGATGAGAAATAACAGTCTCACTGTAGCTGTTTTGTACATCACTCTTTTCCCTTTTACTTTTTTGAAATCTTCTTTTTATCCTTGGGTATCTTCAGCTTTACTTTTGCATATGGAAGTATGTATTTGTTTTCCCTTTTCTGATTTGTTGATCTTTTAAAATCTATGGATTAATGTCTTTTCATCACTTTGGGGGAATTCTGAGTCATTGTGTTTTTTAAGACTTTTATTTTTACAATAGATTTCTTTTTATAAAAAATTTGGGGGGCACCTGGGTGGCTCAGTCAGTTGAGCATCCGGCTTCTGCTCAGGTCATGATCTCACGGTTCATGGGTTCGAGCCCCGCATCGGGCTCTGTGCTAACAGCTCAGAGCCTGGAGCCTGCTTTGGATTCTGTATCTCCCTCTCTCTCTCTGACCCTCCCCTGCTCATGCTGTCTCTCTCTCTCTCAAAAAAATAAATAAAACATTAGAAAAAAATTTGGGAAGATAGTACAAAGAATTGCTATATCCAGTTCACATCCAGTTCTCCCTATTCCTAACAACTTTCATTATTATAGTGCAATGTTTTACAAATAATGAACCAATATGGATAAACGAAACAGCTTATAAACTTTATAATAAAGTGATTGATGTGTAAACTAAAGTTTACTTAGATTTCATTAGTTCTTACCTAATGTGTTTTTCCTATTTTAGGATCCCATGCAGGATACTATGTTGTATTTAGTCCTTTGTCTCCTTAGGCTTCTTTTCACAGTGACAGATGCTCAGGTATGTCTATTTTTGATGACCTTGACAGTTTTGAAGGGTATTGGTCAGGTATTTTGCAGAGTTTCCTTTCATTGGAATTTATCTGATGTTTTTCTTATTATTAGACTTGGGTTGTGGGTTTTTAGAAGGAAGATCACAGAGGTAAATTACTATTTTCATCACATAATAACAGGGGTACATATTATTCACATGACTTGTCAATATTGTTAATATATGTCACCTGGCTGAAGTCATTTGTTAAGTTTTTCCCTTGTAAAACTACTCCTTTTCCCTTTTTTCAAACCTTGAAAGAAAGTCATTGTGGACAGCTCACACCTAAGGACTATGGAGTTTTACTGTATATCCTTTAGAGCAAAATAAGTATATAAATTGTTTAGAGTTCTTTTACATGAGGGATATATCTATTTTCCCCATTTATTTATTTACTTGATCATGTATTTATATCAGTAGGGATTCAGATATTTATTTTACACATTGCATTATAATCTGTTGTTACTTTATTTTGCTGCTCGACTTGCCTTAGCTTTGGCAATCAGGAGCTCTTACAGTGGGCTCTTGTGTCCCTTTAGCATACCAAATCATTGTGTTTTGCTTATGTGCTTTATCACGTTTTGCTTTTTTAAGCATTTTTTTATTTTCTGTTACTACAAGATAGCCCACATTCATATTGCATATTTCTGGCCCCAGCCATAGAATCAGTAATTTCTTCAGTGATCTTCCATTCCTTTTGTTGGCGAACAGTATGAGAAACCAAGATCTAGGTGCTGAGTGTACTCATTGCTACTAGAATGGTGTTCTTTGTTCTGTCACATAAATGGAAATACAAATCTTCTACTCCATTTTACTTCTTTTCATGCTAGTAGCCAACCTAGCATCAAGAGCAAAGTCTAGAAATATGCTATATACATACCTTTCCAAAACTCACAAAAGAATAGCTTTGGTACATAGAGAGTCTCATAAAGTCTTTCTAAAAGCTTTATGTTCCCACACTTCCACCCTATCTTTTCACCCTAGAAAAAGTGATAAGCATCTTTGTAGTTTCACTGTTTGATTCATGGCATCTATAATATTTTGTGTAGTTTGACATAACCTATCATTTTAAAAAGCATTGAAACAGAACATAAAAATATTTCTTAACCCATATGAAATACATTATGAGGCTAAAAACATTGCTGACAACTGATCTGGAAACATAAACAGAAAGAATGATTGCTCAATGTTGATTTTTAAAGATGCATTTAAAAAGAGAACCCAATACTTACTGTGGCATAGTTTTCAGCTTATTTGCAGTGACTGCAAAGGAAATCAGCATCATTCTTCTCAGTTTTGTTTGCTTTGCTTTAAAGGAAAACTATCCCGTGGGACACCTGGGTGGCTCAGTTGGGTAAGCTTCTGACTTGGACTCAGGTCATGAACTCACGGTTCATGAGTTCTGTCAGCGCAGAGCCCGCTTTGGATCCTCGACGACCTCTCACTCTGCTCCTCCCCGGCTCATGGTTTCTCTCAAAAAATAAATAAATAAAAGAATCTCATGAATTTCTAAGTCCCTTTAGCAAAATTATTGATTATTTTATTTGTCAAATGAAAAGTGACTTAAAAATCTTTGGGCTCTGCCTCTTAGAAAAAAAAATTTAGCTCAATTATTATTTCTTGATAACTATCAACAATCCATGTGAGAATAGGTGTATTGGTTTAAAGAAATAGGATATTGCCATTTTGGCTAAGCTGTACAAGAGTCAATATATTTTGACAGATCTACCTAGGAAGCCAAATATTGTCAGCATTTTATTCCTCTAATAATGATGATTTCACAGACATCAGAAAATTGCTATTCCAATATATTGATCCTCAGGCCAAGCAACAGAAACAAAGTTAAAGCCAGACCTTATAAAAACCTTTTAATCTCCCCCCAAATAACCAGTTTCATGATTTTATATGACATAAAACTTGAAGTCAACACCACAAGCCACCCATCAAAGTTTGCACCTTTGCTTCCATTGGCAAGAACTAGTCAAAGCAGCTAAGTAGGATGGAGGAGGTTTACCAGAGATACAAGAGAACATCAGAGCAAAGAACTTTTAGGTAATGTGTGGAGGGGAAAGATAGGAAATAGTCCTAAAATAAATTATTTCAAATTACTTGTAGCAGGAGAGGGCTATTGTTGTTTATTTAATTGATTTACCTTCCTTCATTTTCCTCTTGGGTTTTGCCTACCTCCGGTTGGCCTGGCGTGCTTTATCCTAGTGAAGCAAACTAGGTGATGAAGCTAGCAAGATCCTACTGGCTTTTTTATCAAAAAGCACACACCTCTGTTAAAGAGAACTTGCACCCTCTAGGTCAGAAGAGCTGTAGGAACAAAGAGGCAGGATCATATCTGGGGAAACAGAAACTTTGATACTCTTTCAAAGAATCTCAGGGCTCTCGGGTGCCAGGGTGGCTCAGTCAATTCAGCATCCAGCTTCAGCCCAGGTCAAGATCTCAAGAGTTCAAGCTCCACATTAGGCTGTGTGCTGACAGCTTAGGATCCTCTATCTCCCACCCCTGCCCTCTGCTCCTTCCTTCTGCTCAATCTCAAAAATAATAAATAATAAAACACTTAAAAATAAAAGAGTCTCATGGCCTCAAGTATGACTGCTAGAATGGAAAGAGCTAGATTTCTGAGGAGATTAGGCAGTAGAGGCTAAGGATGTCTTAGGGACAATCTGTATGAATTGATGATCAAGGATCAGAAGGGTTACATCAATCTCAGGACATACCTGGTATGCACCTGGTATTGAAAGTCAGATACTCTCCTCCACACTAACTTCCCCAGCCTTTAAGGCTGGTCATGCTAAATACTACCTTTGCACTGTATCTTTTTGTTACTTGGTGAAAGGCTAAGGTTTCCCCCTATTAAAATGAGGCATAAAATACTGTTTTTAAAAGAAAATTATGTATTTTTTTCACATGAGTGAATGCACAAAATCTGTATTCCCACTACATTAAAAGTAGATATTAATCCTTTTTTAAGCCAAGCATAAGAAGCTATATAATAGACCGAATCCATGCCAATAAGAGAAGTCCTTTTGCAAAGGATGATAAAAGGAATTCACCATCATTTTTAGAGGCACACTGGTATTTATTGTATCAAAAGGACCAGAAATAGAATGACAGCTGAGGAAGTCTCTCTTTGTGACGGAATTTTGAACAATTGTGAACATAGACTAATTTCAGAGTTCTTAGACAATGACAGTTACTGTATGAAGAAAAAGTGGTTGAGATAGAATAAAGTGGATCATCAGAATGAAGGCCATGAACGTGATAAATTGTCCTTGTCTGTATCCAGGACAGACATTTCCCCTGACTGTACTGCTTATGAATTTAATATCTGAAAGAGAAAGTTGTTACCATTAAGTAGGTGGTGTATTTATATGAAATACTGAGAAGAGTAACAGCGACGTTTATTGTGTAACTGGTATCCCAGGGCACTGGCCCCAGGTTGCAGGTGTGTTTCACCCATGGTTAAGCTTCTCCGAATCACATGGACTCCCCTGTCAGGCATAGTTACTACAGTGGTGCCCACACTGGGCTAACCTATAAATATCCTTATGGAATCAGATCCAAGCATACATATGGCATATTTTCTAGTGCATATGTTTAAGCTCTTGATTAGCTGAATAATCAGAGAATTTCTCCTGCGTAGGAGAAAGGCATTTAGAATACAAAACGTGGGTCCATTTATTGGTGACTCAGAAATATCATCAAAAGTAAACTTAATAAGTATGTTAAAAAGAAAATTTTTAATAAATGCTTGCTATACATCAGCAAATCATTGAATTTCCAATTATAATACTTGAGCTTTAGTTCCGCATCTCAAATATTATTTTTATTTTTCAATATTTAAAAGATAATTATTAATGAAATACATTTTCCAATATTTCTCCACTATTTAGGAATCGATAATCCACTTAAATATTATCTTATTTTTCTCCTATTCTTTTTTCTCTGTTTCCTGCCTCTAATTTGGTCTTTGAACATCTTATTAATCACATTAGGAATGTAAGGTGAGAAGCCATAAGAGAAATTTTACAATAATCCCTAAAATAATTTTTAATAATTTAATACAGAAATTAGAACATTGAAGTTTTGCTTTAATAATAATCTAAAATATATGGCTATGAGCTTTACACTGGAGATAGATAACACAAAGCAAGAAAATACATTCCATAATCAGAAGTTATATGTGACCTCTGATGTGATTTATGACAAAAATTGATAATTTCTCATCATCAATAATTGAGAAGGCAGACTGTTTGCCAACTGAAGCTCAGGCTCTAGGGAAAGTGGATAGAAAGGATGTGTGTTGCCTTATATTTACTAATTTTAGCAGCTAGGCCTATATCTGAGCCTCAAACTTTGGTTCCCCAGATTTGTACTACCAAGAGACCAACCTCACAAAGGGAAAGTGGATAAAAAGAACCAGAATGTGTGTTTGCTTATATTTACTTATTTTAGATAGACCTATATCTGAGCCTCAGACTTTGGTTCCCCAGATTTGTACTAGCAAGAAACCAAACCTCACGAAGGATTCACTGCCAGCGCCCAATCAAGTGAAGATATGGGTGAGAGCAATGATGGCAATAGAGCCATTGAAAGCAACGAATGAGGGAATTCCTCTCTAAGGAGGAGCTGAGTCTGTTTAGTATGTGGCAAAAGTGTTCTGCTCAGATATTTACTGGCCTGAGGGGCAAACTGTGGCAGAAAGGGTCACAACAAAATGCACACTTGCCCTTCCACTGTACAGAGTTGTCACCAGGATGTGACTGCCCAGCCAGGATGCATCTTCCAACATGGCCATTTGAGTAAATCTTGTCTTTGCAATGCCATAGCATTGCAGGTGTATGGTATAAGTGTGTGAGGTATATGGTATAAGCGATATGTGTCATTTTTGAGCAAAAATTTTGTAAAAGTGTTGAGATTCTCCATTCTTTTATGCTTTTCACTGGCCAGGTAGAAATGACAAAGCCAGGAAAGCTGGCATTTAGCATTCTCTTAGCATAAAGCATGTGCCACATATGAAGAGCTAAGTGAATTTGAGCTATCATCCCATTATTGGAAATTACTAGTAAATGTTTTTAATTGTTTAGGCAATTTAAAATTTACTGTCTTGAAAACTCTTTTCAAACTCATGTATTAAACTTCCCATTGCCCTTCTCCACCCATCCAGTTCAACTTCTGCATACAATCCACACCAAAACTAAAAAGAAAAAAAAAAAAAACTCAATAAAAATTCAGGCACATAGCCACCTAGGGATTTTTTGTGGTAAACCTTCTTGCAAATGTAGACATGATTCAAGTAAATTGTATTTGGGGAAAAATCAATACCTATATATATTTTTCCTGAGACATTGGTAATTCTAATATTTCAGACCCACAATTGTTAATAGTGACCAAATAGATGGTTTAGCTTTGACCTGTGGAAGAAATAATGAGTTCATTAGTATGACAATGTTCTCTAATGTATTACATATGTAATATCTACCATAACACTGCAGTTCCCTCCACTGAAAATTTACAAGATTCTCTCAGCCTTCCAGTTTGTTATATCTGAGATCATATACAGAGGATGAATCATTGAAATGTTTCAACCATATTCAAAGACTGTCAACAGACAGTCCCTCTGGGTAATTCAAGTTTAAGTTCAAGTAGCAAAGTCCCTCTACTTGATTCTATGCTCAAGACTAATTTATTTTTAAGGAAAAGAAAAAAATATATGTAATATTTAAGTATATAATGTGTACATACATTTATACATGTGTAAACATTTTACATGTATATAAGCATATATTTACATATGTTATATAAATATAGTTCAAGGCAGTAGGTATAGAGAGATGTATAAATATATCAGATAGACACATAGATTGATCTCTAAAGAAAAAAAAAGATAGGGCAACAAATTGACTATATATTATTTGATTGGATGTTAGTTCCTTACATTTGCACAAGGAGCATACTGAAGAGTATGTTCCAGATTCTGCTGCATTGGGAAAAGTAGCCTCATGCATGCAGTCTTTTGCCCACTACTCAACTGCATAAGAAGAGACTTGGGGGCTGGAACACCTCCTTACCAAGAGAGAAAGAGTCTCCACAAACCTTGCTGGACTTAGCACCTTGTATGGAAATATATTTCCTTGTCATACTCAGTGTGTGTCCCTTTGTTCTGCTTAAGCATATGTGTCTTATGGCACCTGGCCAACCCCACTGTTTTATCTGTCCCCTGTAGGGAGAGGAGGGGATTGGATTCTTCATTCTTGGTCACAATTACCCTGCATTGACTTCCAGGGGGAATCTGCTGACAAAAGGGGCCAATGTCCACTACAGAAGCTCATCTTGCTCTGTCTCTTCTATGAGTAAAGTGTCATTCCTTCCAGTGCTTGACTATATTGTGTTATTTTTTTGACAATTCCAATACCAAGATGCAGTGGATGGAAGTGTGTACTCCTTCTACTCCTGATAATAGGCAAGAGAAATCACTTTCTCTGTATTCTGTACACACCTCACAGCAGAGTATAGGTCTTAAGTTCTCTAATACCAGTTGGTTAATACATTAGCTTCAAATTCCTGAGAGGACTTGATGAACCACCCCTTAGCTGCCTTCCCAACATCCTTATGAGGTAGGTTGACCAAAGAGATTATAAATCATCCTTGAAAATTAAACACTGACCTATATATCTTAGGTCTAAAATAACATTCAGGGTTATATTATATACCTACTGAGAAAGTGAAAAATATGCTTACTTCCTATTTATGAATTTATTACTTCTTTTTCTACCTGAAATGACCTAAATTTTCTTCAGTAAGTGTTTTTGAGTGCCTCCAATGACCCAGGCACTGCCCTAGCGGATGATAACAAAAAAAGTAAATAGAACAAGTTCCCCCCCCACACACACACACACTTAGAGTCATATACTTGTGGTATAGGCAGCTAGCAAACACATATAAAATCAGTTGAAGATAAGAACTATTGGGAGAAGAAGCAGGGTAAATAAATAGAATGTGATGAGGATAGTGTTTGCATAAGGCAGTCCAAAAAAGCCTCTCCGGGGATGACCTTTGAGCAGAGATGTGAATAAATTGAAGAAGTAAGTCATTTGAATATCCGCTAGAAGAGCACTTAGAGGAGAAACAAATCTTCTCTAGTTGTTTTCTATTTAGACATCTTGTTTCACTCAAAAGATTACAGTGTTCTTGAAGACATCTTCTATTTATTTTGTATCTACCTCAGATAGTAGTCTCAAAGCGATCTATCAGTATATACAAAGAGGAGTAGTGGGTTTTTTATGGAGATAGTTTATATGTGCACTAATATTAAAAGTAATATTCTGTATCCTGAGAATATAGTATCTGCTAGGTTACAGAGGGAAACAGCCATTGAAAAAAAATACACAAAAAATGAATCTTTGTCAGTGACAGAAGAGGTCCCAGGACAAGCAACACATATGTCTGATCCACAAAAGTAAAATCTGAAGACAGATTTTCACTGGAATCTGTGTCTTTTGTGACATGATTATGTGTCACTCTATTACATGGATACTTTTTTTTTAAGTAATACATTTAAAAAGCAGGATGAAGTTGAAGGACCAGGAAAAAGATAGCAAATGTGCATGAGTGAAATCCAATTTGCCAAGAGAATTAAATTTTTAGAAATCTAGTATTCTTAAAATTTATTTCAGAGGTGTTTAATTACCATTCCCACTCTGAATATGTGAAGAAACTAATAAGGAAAGGAAAGTTGGCCAACTTGAATTGCATTGTTTTGAAATGGATGCATTAATGTTAAGATTTAGCAGATTAATCCACTCAGAATCAACCCATTCTCCTGCACTTCAGAAATCAAGAGTTTAAACCTTTTGTAATACTCTAGCCCAAAATAGAACTTGTGCTTGATTTCAGCCAGCATAGAGTTATGCTTATAAATCTTAACACTGTTTATATTTTATATTTTAGCTAAAAATTTTATATTCATTTGACTTTCTAAGGCAAATTTGTAAGAAAATAGACTTCCTGATGTACCTGAAATCTAAGTAGATTGGCCTATCTTGATATCTGAGAATATCAATTGGAAAAGATTTAGGGAAGAACAAAACAAGGCAATTCTTATATGACAGTTAAGAGTTCAGACTATAAAACCAGACGACCAGGATTCAGATCCTGACTCTGCCATTTACCACCCACGTATCCTTCGGTGAGCAGTTAACATCTTTGCTTCAGTTTCCTTAGCTATAAAATGGAAAAAATTAATAGACCTCCTTTAGTTCGTTCAGAGAAATGAATGTGTTAACATGCATAAATATAAGTGGACGAATACCAAAAATATTGAAATATTTCAACACATAGTACCTATTGTGATATCTTTTTGTTAATAGTAATAGGGCAGAGCTTTTAAGAACATTAAATGGGATCATTTATGTAATACATATAAAGGGCTCAGCATAGGGGCTAATACAAATGATAACTTTAAATAGGAGCATTATCACCATCAAAACCCCTATCCCTAACCTATCATGTGGCAAATTCTGATATATAAACTAAGTCAAAGAAATGTCAATGGTCCCAGTGCATGCCCGTGAATTCTATGTATAGAACAATTTAGATACAAACAGAAATAAGTATTGTTAGGGCACCACACAGCAAGAGGTACCATATCGTCCCTCTCTTTATTCTGGACACAAGATTGAAATAACTATTTAGAGACTGTCTTTCTAAAATGAATACTAAATTCAATTTCTTATATTTTTATAATTTATAAAGACAAAGTGCTAATTGACAATATTAGAAACTACACCATGAACTGTATACAGTTTCATAAACCGAGAATTTCCATATAAATATACATACAATAAACCTAGTTGTACATAATAGGATTCTGCTACTACTTTGCAAATCTTCCTCACTAAGGAATCAAAACCCTCCATCAGACATAATGAAGAAAACTGTGTCTCACAGATCTTACCCAATTTCCTCTCCTTTCTTCACATGGATTCTAAATTGTTAGCTAATCTCTTATATTCCTTCCTATTCTGGTCTCATGCCAGTATGGGATAGGCACTTGATTGTTTGAGGGCTTTTTATACTGATTGCAGACAATTCATTCTATTTCCATCTACAAGTACCAAAAGTTCAAGCTTTTAAGAGGAAGATTTAACCATGTTTCTATATCTCTAGCTATCAATGCTCAAAACTACAAAGAATTTAAGCAGATTTCTCTGCTTTTAATGAAAGACATAGAATGTCTGCCTTTACATTTCTATTACAAAGAAACAATTTCTTTCCATTTGAACAATGCCCAGCTTTCTCTCTGCCTTTCCACCCAGAGGATTCTATAATCTGTATTTATCTTTCACTTGTTGATCCACTCAACCAATGTTTATTGAATGTTTGCTATGCCCAAGAAACTCTCTGGGCCTGGGGAGATACAGTGGACAAATCATAACCCACAGCTTCAGAGTTAGCTGCATTTACAAAAAGAGTAAGTCTTGTCTACTTACTTAGATAAAAGAAATTATATATTATCTATATGTGAGAAAAGTCTTGGTTTCTATGATGTATTCTGAGTACTTTTATACCAAGAATCCTTTTAGAAAGCCATAACCTGTTCTGAAGACCTTAGCCACAGTGTCACACTGTTCCTCCTGTGTCATTTTCCTAAACAAACACTGCAATGTGGTAGGTGATACCGGCTACCATACTTGAGATGAAGTCTGGGAAGGACAGAAAAGTCTTAAGACTGAAAACTTCACACTGTTAGACTGGTTTCACATAATGTACCTCCGAGGCTCATCCTTTTTAATTTCAGAGGGTTTAAAACAAAGCTTCTCCAGTTACAACTACATTAGCCGTTTAAGTAAATTGGCGAGAATAGATATTTCCTAAGATATTGCCACAGTAACTCAGTTACTTAATGAAACAATCATCTAAAGAATATGAGAATAAAATATAACACAAAATATTCTTGAAAGAAAAGGGAAGAGATGCTTTAAAACAAATGCTAGCACTATCAAAGAGAAGAGCAATGGGAAGATTAGAAAACCTCTTATCCACTGATACAACAAGAGTTTGTTGAGCTCCTAACATAAGTACTGGGACAGGTGTCGAAAGTACAATGGTGACTATTACTCAGTTGATGACATATTAAAATTATAGGGTCTTATTGCAGAATGACAATGACTTTACTTAACTTGTACTAAATGTATGGGACTACTTCAAGATTTTTTTAAACAGTTATTTTTTATTCTCAATTGTTTGATGAAAACCCTAAATGTTCAATCTTGTATTTCTATTTCTGTGTATGTATATATATGCATGCATATATATTTCTAAACAGAAGTTCATATATGTGCCTATGTATTTTTTAATTTATTAATAGAAGTAATTATAATTTCATCTTATGTACTTTATTTCTGGAGGAATGCTTGAATACATGAAATTGTAGAAACAATTGAGATTAAGGATATAGTTAATAATGGAAGATATTGTATAAAACATTCATAATTTGGATATTTTGTTTCCATTTATAGGAAATCATTGAAAGTATTATTATTTATTCATATGGAACATTTATCATCACAACACCATTAAAATTTCTATTTTCACAAGATTATTATATTTAAGACAATTAGTTGATTAACAACCTAGAACTGAAATGTTACATGTCTTCTCAGCTCTTATTTCAATGCATTTTGACCTAACCCATTGTTTTAAAATAATGGAATGCAATCACAATATTAAAGAGAAAAAAAGTCCCACCCAAGAAGATCAGGAGGATGCCAATTTGGGTGTCTAATAGCAATGACAACATTTATCATAGAATACAGGCCCTTTCCTGGCCTGACTCCTGCTTAACTTTCCAGAGTCTTCTTTTGTCATTTTCTGCCTTACACTTTATATTACAGAACATTGAATGATGTGCTATGTCCTACACATATTCTGTTGTCTCTCATTTCACAGTCTCTGCTCATTCTTCCTCTTCTACCTAGAATATCAGTGTCTCCCTCCTCCACTTTTTCTCTTATTCATGCACATTGTCCAAGTGTCAGTTGAGACATCTCAGATACCTCCCTTAGTTACTACCCAGCTCTTCCAGGCTGTTTTCTTCTCAGGATTCCAGGCATCTCTATTACTACACAAACCACATTGTAGTAGTAGCATTAGATTGAACTAGATGAAATTGCCATTATTTGGTTGATGTTGATCTACAAAAATGGTGAGTCCTTCTCTAGCACCAGGCTATAAGTTTCTTTGGGATGGGTCTTACCATTTAATCACTGTCTACTCCTTCCCTGTTTAGAATGGACTCCAGTACCTGCTTGTTTACCTGAATAAATAAATAAATAAATAAATAAATAAATAAGCAATTGCAGAAATTTCCAGGATGTTCCTCAACCGTCCCACACCCTAAATTTAAGCCAGTTTGTGTCTACTCACACCTCCAATGGGATAAATGCATGATTAAACCAAATATTTTTGCTTATATGCTGTGTTTTTGATAATGAAACAGGGCTCCATACAATGCTTTTTGTTGGCTGTTCTTGCAAATTGCATGGCTTCTTTATGACTATATCTTCAACAGAGATCTGAGAAAATCTGTCCCTTAGCAACAGCTCTCTGTAAATTACACTCATAAATCAATATAAGGAGAGGGAGTGAGAGATATGGGGTAGAGCATTTCTTGGTTGAGCATAATTTTAACTTGAGACAAGATTCAATTGATTCAAGCTGATTATGGACTGAACTGTCTCTGTTCCTCCTTTGCTTCGGTTCTGTATACCTCAGCTTCATCCAAAAAGATTCTGCTTGCATCAACCCCCCTATGCCTTCCTGGAGCCAGTCAATCATTCCTGGCAAATGGATTATGAATAAGAAGCCAACACATGATTTACCTCCTACCGCTCACTACTCATCTATCCCTGTTTAGCAAATGCCCACTATGTTCCAGGCATTAAGGTAGAATTAGAAGGATAAATAAAAAGGAATAACTCTTGCCCTCAAAGGGCTCTGAATTTAGTACGAGGAATGAGACATATAAATAAACAAAGGCCAAGTAGAGGGAAACTCATATTAAAGATATATACCAAGCACAGTGGTAATGAAAAAGAGTTTTCTGAAAAAATACCTGTGGGATCTGACAATTAGAATATTGGTGGCCCTGGTAAGAATAGTAATAGTGTCTACTAGAAAAGGATCCCAGCCACTAATTGGTTAAGTTGTGATTTACAGATAAGGGAGCGGAGAAATCAATAGTGAAGACTATTGTTTCTATGTGTATACCTGATATAAATTATAATATTAATACTGAAATTAAATAAATTTGAATTATGGAAAGATAAAGCAATAGAATGCCTACAAATATCTATATATGTATACTCTTACTGACCCTATGGGTTAGCAATCTTTATTTTCTGCCTTTTACAAAGAAGGAGACCAATAAACTGAACTTGAGCAACAAAAGTAAAACCATCATGAGTTGGACTTTTTCCATATTAAATGCATTTCCCCACATTGTATGTAGATTCTTTCAAAGCACTTTCACATTTAGTATTGTCAACCCTAAAAGGTATTTAAATTAGAAAAAGAAAAGAATGAAATAAAGATTAAGTGGTTTGTTCAAGGTCACATTGTTACAAAACTTGCATCTTATCCAAGACTCTACCTAAATGGCAAAATACCCAAAGTCTAAAAGAAGCCAATGTTTTTATAATTGGTGTCTCTTGCACATTCTTTTCTCCTCTGCTCCCATTTACCAACTAAGCTGGGGCAAAATAAGGTAGTGATTAGGAAGCAAGAAGCAGGGTGACTGGGTACCTCAGTTGGTTAAACATTCAACTTTTTATTTTAGCTCACGTCATGATCTCATGGTTCATGAGATAAAGCCCCATGTCAGGCTCTGCACTGACAGCATGGAGCCTGCTTGACATTTTCGGTTTCCCTCTTTCCCCACTCGTGTCCTTTCTTTTTCTCTCTCAAAATAAACATTAAAAAGAAAAAGAGGCAAAGGGCAAGGTGCTATAGTCAAAATGCCTCTACTGAAATCCAGGCTTTTCCACTTAACATTGTGACCTTGGCTAAGTAACTTAACTTTGCTATGACATAGCTTGTTCATCTGTAAAATGGAAATGATAATATTTATACCTATAGCATAAGACTGTTTTGAAGATTATATGAGTAGATCGGAGGCAAGCACTTTGGACAATGTCCTGTATATAGTCCGTACTATATATTTATTTCCTATTATTATCACTATTTCTTTGTTGCATAACTTAGAAGATGACACAGATATCAGAAGAGGGTAAATAGCCAGATCCATTCCTTCTAATTGCCACCACTTATGAATCCAGCCTTTCCTTTGAGATGTTTAAAAAGGGATGTCGGGTACCTGGGTGGCTCAGTTGGTTAAGCATCTGACTCTAGCTCAGGTCATGATCTCATGGGGTTGGTGAGTTCAAGCCCCACATCTGGCTCTCTGCTGTCAGCACAGAGTCTGCTTTGGATCCTCTGTCCCCTCCATTTCTCTGTCCCTCCCCCACTTTTCCTCTCTCCCTCCTACTCTCTCTGTCTCTGTCTCTCTCTCTCTTTCCCTCCCCCAAAAATAAACATTTAAAAAGGGAGACATTTTACCACAAATGCTGAAGGAAAAGGGTAAAGAATGTAATGAAAATGCTTAACTGAAACAAAATTTGAGGATGTTTTTATCCATGCCATCTTTTTTCTAATATTAGCCCTAGTACTGAAGGTTATTTTGACATTTAACTTACCCACTAATCTCAAAAAATAATTTCCACCTTTCTCCTTACATTAAACAGTGCAGAGCTTACTTAGGATTCTCTCTCCCTCTATCTCTGTACCTTTCTCTTTCTCTCTCTCTCTCTCAGAATAAATAAGTAAACTTAAAAAAAAAATTCAAGACCAGCAAAAGGAGGTATTGGGGGGGAAGCTAGGGAACAGGAATGTGAGAGGTAGCTGAGAGCAAATTTTGCAGCCTGACCATTTTCTCTGTTCTTATCTGGTACCTTCTCATTTCAGCTTTGTAGCTCTTGAGGGAATATGCTATGTCTTGACATTTCATCAAATGGATGCTCCAAGTTATTCCTCTCAAATCTGAATATACCTCTAAGAGAAAAAAGTTGACCACACCCAATTTGCCATTATGTTTTTCAAGTGTTTAAAACAAATCATATTAGAAAATAATAAAAATGTTTAAATAAGTGTAAAATTTGAAGGATTATAATTGTTATTAAGCATCATTATGTTCTTGGTCCCTAAGATAAGTGCAGTTGACCCTTGAATGACACAGTTTGGATTATATGGGTCCACTTATACATGGATCTTTAAAAATATAAATACAGTACAGTAGTATAAATATATTGTCTCTTATGATTCTCTTAATAACATTGTCATTTCTCTAGCTTATTTTACTATAAGAATGCAGTATATGATACATATAACATATGAAATATGTATTAATTGTTTATGTTATAGTAAGGCTTCAGGTCAGCAATAAACTATTAGTAGTTAAGCTTTGGGGGAGTCAAAGTTATACATGGATTTTTTAAAATTTTTTTAAACATTTTTATTTATTTTTGAGAGACAGAGCACAAGCAGGGGACAGCCAGAGAGAATGGGAGACAGAATCCAAAGCAGGCTCTGAACTGTCAGCACAAAGCACAACACAGGGCTCGAACCCACAGGTCATGAGACCACCGTGACCTGAGCCAATACCGCACACTTAACTGACTGTGCCACCCAGGTGCCCCCCAAAGTTATACACGAATTTTTGATTTCACTATGGGGGAGGGAGTTGGCACCCCTAACTCCCCTGTCCAAGGGTTAACTGCATTTTTAATATATTATTAAAACCCTATAATTATACTAGAAAGAGAATATTAGTTCCATGTTAAATATAATGAAACTGAAGCTCAAAGAAGTCAAATAACTTGCCCAAGACCACAGAGCTAATAAGTGCAAACCTCTGTGGAATTTAAATATGGATCTAATTTTATTCAGAGAATGGGGAAAGAAAATAATATGAACTCTTTCTAGATTGAGGAGAACCTGAAAAACATAGCAGTTACTACCAAATTCCCGGAACAAAGAATATACAAATCATTAGATTGAAACAAACAAATAAACTAACATTTAATTCTCCTCTATCTTAAGTGAACAAATCTTCTATATTATATATTTTTAGCTATTCACTATAAAAGGACACAAAGGTTATTTTGTCAAATTTACATTTGAACAGATAGTTGTATCTATAATGTGCACTTTTCATCTCGATCTCAGAGAATTGCTTGAAGACTTGAAACATGACTTTTTGGGATATACTCTTGTTGCTCATGAAATATATGACTATTATTTTCACTCAAGATGCAAATAATATTCCCAATTATTTTAATGATTTCCTTTCCTTTCTTTGCTATGGTAAAACCAGAATATTTTTTGGTTTTGAAATGAGGGGCATGATTCTTTATCATACTTTTGAAAAGTTATTAAGATAAATTGAGGAGGAGGCTGAAGGAGAGACTTTAAAAGAAATTAAAGTATTTTTTAAATCATTTTTTAAAGTTTCAGAATATAACATACAAAGTCAATTCATTGCCTCGCTTTATATGAAAAGGAGGAATCAGGAACAATGAGGCCAACTTTTTGCTGTCTTTGTCCAGAGTATTACACACATTTTACATTTGCAAAGAGAAAGAAAAATTTTTGTTTGGTTTTGTTTGCCTTTTAAAGAGAAGTTTCCCTTAGTCTCACTTGTTGTTGGGAGCTGCCGAGTTTTGTCCGCCTCAGGCAAGGACATATCGCTCTCCAGGGAGCAACCAAAAAACCAGATTTACATCTGGAGGCTAGGAGAGTGCATTTCCTGGCCCAGGATTCAGAGACAGTCATACTGAGCCAGATGGGAAAAGCCAAAAGGAACAAAAGATCAAACCGCATTCGGGTTTATGCAGCGCTAATCTTCCCCTGCCCAGTATTGCGGACAAAAGTCTGGGCGCTTCCTTTGATGCTGTGTTCGGAGTTTCAGTTTCGGTTTCCCCTTTCTCTAATAATCATTTGACTCTGTTACCTGGCAACCAACCTGGGTCAGTTTCCCGCCCCAAACCCTATATAGGTGTGATTTTTTTCTTAATAAACGGGGGGCTTGATCGGAAAACGCTCGTCTTGCCTCACTCTCTATGCTCCCCTCCTGCACTACTCTCTCTCCCTCCCTCAGGAACGGACCTGCAAGGATTTACTGCCCTGCTGGCCTGGGCGGCTAGTCCGAAGCAACTTGCTGCATGTATCTTTCATGAAAGAATCAACCGGTCTCTATTCTGTATAACCCCTGAGTAACCTTTTTGTTGTTAGATTTGGCTTCTATTGCAATAGGATGCACCAAATATCATTATTATTTATTTTACATAAGTTATTTGGAGCTAGAATCAGAAGACATCATAATATATTCAATTCAATTCGGAAAACACTGATTGAGCTTCCTGTAGGAATAAAACAATGGAGTGAGCATTATATGAATTCAGTGATTGGTAAAACCTCTCCCTGACTTCCAGTATCTCACATCTAGCTTTTGAATAACTCTAATCTGGGACATGTCATAAATTGTATAACAGACATTCAGACAGAGTGTTATATTTGAGCTGTCATCAATAAGAATACTTACTCTAAATATAAGTATTCCATGTCCTGAATCTAAAGACTTCACTTATGATTGTCAGCTAACCAAAATATGGAAATACTGCTTCTGCCAAAACCAGTTGAGTTTGTTTCCAATATTTAGTCCTTTGAAATTCATGTGTGCCAATGACCACATGCTGACATACACTTCCATACCTTCCTCTCTCATGCCTGCTAAGCACTATGGCCAGTGGAAGTCAGGGTTTTTTAGCAGTACTAGCAGAAGAGACTCTATTAGGTATAAACTATTCTCTTGAAATAATAATAGTCATTATTATTATTTCTGACTTCTGTCTGGGAATGTCCTCCTTTACAACTGAGTCTATTCAATCAAGTGAGATAGGCACGAAGTGACAAAATTAGAAAGTGTTACCACTGTCATCCAGATGTTAGATTCATCAAGTCAGCCCAGGATCATTTTAGGATCCTCTCACATCCTCCTACTAGTCCTGCCTGGTTCTATTATGCTTCCTCCTCTAAAGAATAGAACCTCTGAGGGCCATTTAAAAAGCACTATTAGGGGGGACCTCATTATGTCAAGACTTCTCCCCAAATAAGCTTGCCTTCAAAATATGGATTAGACCCTGAGGCTCAATTTCTACAGATGACCTGCTAAGTAACAACTAATTCATCCCAAAAGTAATCTGTGAGAGATAAGTAATGAAACCATTTACCTCGGCTTCCTACCCTCTGGAAACTTCCTCCTCTTCTAAACTGCATTCAAAAACCATTCCACCTGTTATCTAGTCCCTCCCACTCAAAAAAAAAAATTTAATCATTGTGTTGCTATGTAATTAAAGTAATTAAGGAGATATTTGAGGGGACATGGATTTTTATAATCTAATCATATTATATTATGTAAAAAGCACCCAATAAGCATGTATGTGGAACATATAAAAATATGGAACAAATACTAACCAGAGGAAACATAGTCATAAGTCAAGGGCTGTATCTTTTATCCTGGTGAAAAAAATCTTTTCTTGGTAAAGCTAGTACCACTTTATATATCCTCTAAGGATTTGAACTTGATCCTTCCCTGGGAACAATTGTCAAGGACATTACCATTCCCTCTGGCTGAAAAACAACTACTGAGTTCCATTCCTCTGGGGGTGGGGGGTGATAGATAGACAGATAGATAGATATTCTGTGCCAATATAATTTTCAAGTTACGTCTTGGAAAACCTAAAGAGAAATAATTTTCAAAGGGGCCAATGAAAGGAAGTTCCTCTTTTATTTTATTGTTTTTCACAGGCAGATATCTCATTTTTAAAAAGGAATTATTGTTCTGCAGTAGTTGGAAATTTTTCCTTGTTTTAATATTTAAAACAAATTTACATCAATTGGTCATTTTTCTTATAAGCAAAAATTTTGCCTGAAAATAAAACTAAAATATAGAGACAGTTTGTTCTTAATTCTGCTTCAATAAGCCCCATAAATATTTGATTGTGCATGCAAATGTGGGTACTAGTAATTTGTTTTATAAAAAAGACTTCCTGTTCAGAGAAAAGAATGAGGGCAAGACTGTCAAGTATTGCTATCTCAAAGACCTCAATCAACTGAAAAGGGAACATCCTAAAAGCCTCTACCAATTGAAAAAAAAAATAAGATGGGGTGCAATTCATAAAATCTAGGAAAACAACTGTCAGGAAGCAGAAGAAAAGTCTCCTTAATACTATTAGAATCAGAGAACTGAAAGGAACCGGGGTAGTTTATTTAACTTACTACTGATCTCATATCTAAATCATCTCGCAAGGAATATGCTCCACTATTTGTTCATCTCCCAAGCAGAGAAAGATTTCACAACAACCCAAGCAATTTAAAACTGTTTAGAAAACCTTTGGAAGACATTCTGTTTTTTAGCTTATATAAATCTCACCTCTTGTCTTTAAAAATATTGATATCCTTAGTGGAATGCAAGAACAGTGGTTATAACCTTTAATCATAACCTTTTCAGATTTTGGTGAGTACTGTTGTCTTTCTTAAGTTGTTCTTCCAAAAGCTAAATAAACTCCATTCCACTGATCTATCATTACATATGCCAAGTAGGTCATTTAATGCAATCTCTTGAGCATTTGAGTAACTTATCTCTAAACCCCACCAAATTTTTTACATATCCATTTAGATGGGGAACCCAGATATCAACAAAATAATGAGCATAAAGATGATCTTGCACCATCTATAAATAATACAGTAATTACCTGAATGGTGATTGTAGTTTTAATACTTTTAGAAGAGATTTATTAAGAAAATTATTTAGACTATAATCTGGTTCTCAAAACAATCAAAAGTTCACAGTAGGTGCCATGGCTTTTGACAGATTAAGTGATAGCTTGATATTTGCATTCAAAAATTCATCATGGCCTCCAGACCTAATAGAGTAAGTGGTACCTCATTAACACTTGTTGTAGGAAACAAGAATACTAATATATTCCATACATTGGACAACAGACAACGTAGGATTACAATTCTGAAAGAAAGGACAAATGAGGTACAGCATAGACTTGCCTGGGCTTATTATCTAGAGGCATATTCTGGACTACTGCATACAAAGGGAAATACAGGCTATGGAGGTATCACTGGGTTGAGGAGACAGCAGAGTTCTGAGAAATGAAGATGAATGTTATCTAGAATATGGAGAACAGAGGGGGAAAGCATGTAAAAAATAACTCCAAAAATTGGCATAGGATCCTCTTGAGTCTTTGACTCAAGCTGCACATATGTTGGGAGTGAGACATACGAGACAAAATAAAGAACAACCTGTAGGGAAAAAACAAGTGTCAGAGTTTACAGAAGGCTGGAGGATATCCAAATTTCAGTCAGCCAGAGGAGAAGTTTCACTAACACCTGGAGCATTCAGGAGACACTCCAGATAGGCCACACCTTAGGAGTATGGCTAACCTCACCCTAACATAACATTAATTCTGAACACACTCTAACAAATCTCAGAAAGGAAACAAAGCCCAAAGAATCAAACCGTTCTTCAAGAGATTACTACCACAACAAAGACCTTTTAAGGGTAGATATGAAATCTAAACAATTCAACAAGCAGACAAATGAAACAAAAAAAGGTGAGCCAAAACCAGGAAGAAAATCAGTCAACAGAAGCAAGACAAATAATAAAGATTATAGACAAATAAGATTTTTTAAAACAGCTATTAAAATATGTTAAAATTTAAAGAACATAAACAAAATGAGTAAAAAAAAAAAAAGGAAAAACAAGACCAATTAGAATTTCTGGATATGAAAAATGCATTATCAGAGACACCTGGGTGGCTCAGTCAGTTGGATATCTGAATTCAGCTCAGGTCATGATCTAACACTCTGTGAATTCGAGCCCCACATTGGGCTCTGTGCTGACAGCTCAGAGCCTGAAGCCTGCTTCATATTCTGTGTCTCCATATATGTCTGCCACTCCCCAACTTGCACTCTGGCTATCTCTCTCTAAAAAAGAATTAAACATTTAAAAAATTAATGCAATATCAGAAATTAAAAATTCACTGAAATAAATATACAAAAAGAAATTAATTTTACTGTATGTAAATTATATTTCAATAAGTCTGACTCCAAAAATGAACTTAATGGAATTAACAGTTCATTAGGTACTACACAAGAAAAGGCCAAGAACTGGAGACAAAGTAATAGAAAAATACACAAACTGGAGAAGGAAGAAAGGAACAAAAACAAAAAAGTGTCAAGACTTAGGGGACAGTATCATATGTCTAACATGGGTAAGTGAGTTCCAAAAGGAAGGGACAAATAAAATATTTAAATAAATAATAGCTGAAATTTTTCAAGATTTGTTGAAAATTATAAATCTGTAGAACCAAGAAACACAATGTACCCTAATCAAAATGAGCACAAGAAAACTACATCAAGGTATAATCTAATCAAATTTATAAAAACCAATGATAATGAAGAAATCCTACAAGTAGTTGGGGAGGAAAAGGTAAATAAAAAGATACTTGACATCATTAGTTGTCAGGGTAGAACAAATTTAAACCAAAATGAGGCACCAGTTCATAACTACTAGCAAATCTGAAACTAAACAGACCAATTGTCCCAAGTGTTGATGAATGTATAGAGCAACCAAACTTGCAATAGCATGCTGTTTCATAAGTGTAAAATGATATATGCACTTTTTAAAAAATTAATATACTATCACACAGTGCTTTCATTATTACATATTTAATCCAAAGAAATAAGACACATCTCCACAAATTGACTTATTAAAGGAATGTTCATAGTGACTTATTCCAACCAAAACCTGAGAGTATTCCAAATGTCCACCAAGAGGAATATAGGTAAACATATTGTAGCACATTCA
Source organism: Suricata suricatta (assembly GCF_006229205.1). Lineage (NCBI taxonomy): Eukaryota > Metazoa > Chordata > Mammalia > Carnivora > Herpestidae > Suricata > Suricata suricatta. The sequence goes on from NC_043709.1 coordinate 74,545,393, forward strand.
TACTACAGAACGTTAATTTAATTATAATTCAGAGAAATGCAATGTAACTGCCTTTAAAGATAGAGAAAGCAGGAACACGGGCAGCCTCTAGAAGCTGGGAAAAAACAAAGAAACATTCTACCTTAGAGCCTTCAGAAAGGAACACCACCCTCCTGACACCATGATTTTTGGTCCAGTGAGATGCATGTTGGACTTTTAACCTACAGAACTAGAGATAATGAATCTTTGTTGTTTTAAGCCACAGGTTTGTGGCAAATTGTTGCAATAGCAATAGCAAATATCCGTAGATCTTCAAACTCCAGTAATAACCAATAATCCTTAATAATATGCTATTTTACCTTTGAGTAGCTAATCTGTAGTTTAAGTATAATTATAACAAGTTTGGTTAGTTTTACACCTGGCCAATGGAAACTCTTCATCTCAAATTTGCCTAAGGGCATTTGGGTGGCTCAGTTGGTTAAGCAAGCATCCAACTCTTGATTTCGGCTCAGGTCATGATCTCACAGTTCATGGGTTCAAGCCCCACATCTGGCTCTGCAGATGGTGTTGAGCCTGCTTAGGATTCTCTCTCTCTCCCTCTCCCTCAAAATTCTCATTTCTGCTAGCTCTCTCTCTCTCAAGATAAATAAATAAATAAAAATTTTTTGATGGAATTGCCTAATGCAATTATGTATCTGGTGTATGTAAGAAAGTAAGGAATTCTAATCACAAATTCCTATACAAGGAATAAGCCTTGGTCTCATATGAGAATATTGGGCAACAGAAATATGTTTTATGTTTTATTCCAGTGAAATACTCGTTATATAACATTCTTATAGATCCTACTTTTACCAACTTTTTCACTAAACTGTCTTTCCCAATCATATTGAAACCAAAAGAACTTCCACTAAAGTACTAGAAAGAGCTACACTGACAACAGCAAAACATAAGGTTGAAGATCCATGAGTGCGTGAAAGGGTTATAGAAAAATTTTAATATGCTTTAAAAAAAAAGGGGGAGGGGGAGCCTGGGTGGCTCAGTCATATAAGCATCCAACTTCGACTCAGGTTATGATCTCACAGCTTGATTTCAAGCCCCATGTCAAGCTCTGTGCTAATAGCTCAGAGCCTGGAGCCTGCTTCAGATTCTGTGTCCCTCTCTCGCTCTGCCTTCACCCACTCATGCTCTGTCTCTCTCTCTCATTAAGAGTTAATGAGATAATTCATCAATAATGAATAATAATGAACAATGAGATAATTAATAAATAAAACATTAAAATTTTTTAATTTGAAAAATAATAAATATACTCAAAGCATAGAAATCTGACAATGGATCTTGAGAGCACCTGATTATATTACTGTTTTTCTATGTGATGCAATAACTGACCTTTATAATAACAAACACTAATTGCCAAAAAAATGAGCCAGGCTTTCACACATGCTAATGAAACAGACACATAAATAAATTTTTAGGAGATGTTCATTAAAACTGCCAAAGTAAATAAATGTTGATTCTTCAAAGAATATTTGATTATTGGAAAATTTCCTTAAGATTCTAAAATTAGGGGCACCTGGATGGCTCAGTCAGTGAAGCTACCAACTCTTGATTTTGGCTCAGGTTATGATCTCAAAGTTCATGGGTTCAAGCCCTGCATTGGGCTCCACACTGGTGGAGCAGAGCCTGCTCAGGATTCTTTCTCCTCCCTCTCTGTCTGCCTCTCTCTCTTCTCTGCCCCTCCACCACTTGTGGTCGGTCTCTCTCCCTCTCTCTCTCTCTCAGAATAAATAAGTAAACTTAAAAAAAATTCTAAAAATAAAAAAACAGTAGAAAGTATTTTTGTCATCTAATAACAGTACCTTAGTGCTAAAGTGAGACTTCTGCCTTCATATTTGTAAAGATATTTAGAATCAATTTATGAGTTTATTATAACACTTAAAATATATTCATTTTCCACAGACCCTCCCCCAAAATCTCTTCTTTATTTCTACAAAAAAATATTCATATACTTGAGGCAGCACATTTTTCAAACTCAAATATATTTTTACATACACGACAGGTTAGGTAAAATGTTATATTGTATACTAAGGGAAATTTTGAGTGTTTGTTAAGGATTTTTAATGACAATAATTATAAGAAATAATTATAACCAATAAAGGGCTTTTTTTCTTTTCAATTTGAATAGAAAGCTTTTAATGTCTCTGGAATATCAACTATGTTGAAGTCATTTGTTATTCTGGGTTTTAATGCCATATTTCTTTCTGGTTTTGTCATTTGTTACCTTTACAGAATTCTTTACTAAATCTGTACTGAGAGAGAGACTGGGGACAGCAGGCTATCAGAGACAATAAAATAAAACATTTTGAGGAATGAGACGTGCAGCCATTTACAAAAGAAAAAAGAAAACCCTAGACAAAAAGTTAAAAAGAAAAAACTAATTCTGTCAGCATATACTAATTTCTAAGAGTCAACTTAACCACTTTAGTGCTGATTATGCTTCTTTTCAGTTCTCTCAGTAGAGTACAAGAGAGGAAAGTGAAGCAATACTCAATTCCTTTTTAAAGGAAAACCCAACTGGAAGACATGGGCAAGAATTTTCACTGCACCCATATGGCAGAGAAAGAGAGACAGAGAGAGAGCACCATGTCACTATCAAGAATCTATTTTCCTGACACAGACCTTAATTTATGCATTTGCTCACTTATTCACACATATTGCTCGTGGGAGAACCTATCTCTGGGAATTAGTTCACAGCTCATTGCATCATTGGCAATTTTCTCCTGACATGGATACCAACTCAAAACATTATAAGAGAATAGATGCAAATGAACTCATGAGGTCATAAAGTACAGTATGAAGAGCATTGACTTTGGAATCAGACAGACCTGGTTTTGAATCCTAACCCCAGTCCTTATTAGTTATGTGAACATAAGCAAACTTCTCTGAGACCCTATGAATCTCTTTTTTTTTTTGTAAAAGAGCTATAATAATATTCACTAGAAACTGTAATAATATTTATTATGGTTATATTCACTAGAAGTATAATATTTATTAAAATATTTATGGCAAATAATATTTGCCATTGGATAGCTTGCAGGAAAACAGGACTTGGTGACATTTAATGAAGTACATTTTCATACCCTCCAACTCAATTCTTCTAACTCTTCAGTAGTCATAATGTGTGAGAATCATCTTCACAATATGAATACCACAACACAAAAAAAGTACAACAGCCCAAAACTTTCAAGATGCTTAATATATTTTTAAATAAATGTTTAGCTTAACATAATGTTAAATATAGACAAGTAATGTTTGAATGACTTCAACTTAAATATCAAAAATATAGATCTATAATTCTTAAAAGTCTTACAATGCTTTTTATAGCAAGATAACAAAAGCCTTATTCAAAAGTCATGTTCAGTTTAAGTATCCCATATTAAGATAAAGTAACTCAATAACAATAGAAACCAAGAGTATAAGGAAAGTTAGGAGCAATGAGAAGGACAAGAAAATTTGGCATTATATAGCCTAAAAAAGTAATATGTAGCATTTTCTGTTATATTTCAATTCAAAATTGCTGACTTTTATGGAATACATTAAGATTATTTTCATTGATTTTCTTTTCCAACTCCCCATGAGCTTCACAAGATTCTTTTTTTAAACTAAAGCAATAACTTTCTTCTCCCACCAAGGAAGATATGTAACTATGAATGCATGGGTAAAAGTCTGCTTTGGGTCTATCATTCAGAGAACGAAGCAAGGGAGAATTCTGAGAGTTATGTAAGCAAAATTCCTAACCCTTTAAGCTGAGATTTCCCAGAAGGCCTTCACATTTAGTTTAAAGTATTCTAGATTTTCAGATTATCAAAGTCAACTTCAAGTAAAATACAAAATCATATTGCAAAAGCAAGAGGTTTTTAGGGAAGAGGAATAGGCAGAGGATTACATTATTTTGGATTATCTAAGGTACTGGTTCCCTCTAGTATCAGAGACAACTGAAGGCTAATTGTTAAACTGAAGATACAGTCGTATTGTTAAATAAGACCTTCTTGACTGCAAGAAACATGGGAATTACTATAAAGAAGATTTTTCTGACTAGAATCTTCTCCCAAGTAGATTTTAAATTTTTTTCCTAGAGTTCTTTAAGAAAATGCATTTCCTAGAATTGCATTCCTAATTTTCTTTAGGAAAATGAGAAAAATGCTTTAAATTTTTTCCCTGGAGACCCACAGCTAATATCCTCAATGCGGAAAAACTGAGAACTTTCCCCCTGAGATCAGGAACACGACAGGGCTGCCCACTCTCACCACTGTTGTTTAACATAGTGCTGGAGGTCCTAGCATCAGCAGTCAAACACCAAAATTAAATAAAAGCCATCAGAATTCGCAAAGATGAAGTCAAACATTCACCTTTCACAGACAACATGATCCTCTACATGGAAAACCCAACAGGCTCCACCAAAAGTCTACTAGAACTGATAGATGAATTCAGCAAAGTTGCAGAGTACAAAATCAATGTACAGAAATTGGTTGCATTTTTATACACCAGTAATGGAGCGGCAGAAAGAGAAATAAAGACACTGATCCCATTCACAATTGCACCAAGAACCATAAAATACTTAGGAGTAAACCGAACTAAAGAGGTAAAAGATCTGTATGTTGAAAACTATAGAAAGCTTATGAAAGAAATTGAAGACACAGAGAAATGGAAAAATATTCCATGCTCATAGATTGGAAGAACAAATATTGTTAAAATGTCAACACTACCTAAAGCAATCTGCACATTCAGTGCAATCCCAATCAAAATAGGACCAGCATTCTTCTCTGAGCTAGAACAAACCATCCTAAAATTTGTATGGAACCAGAAAAGACCCCAAATAGCCAAAGCAATGTTGAAAGAAAAATAAGCAGGAGGTATCACAATCCCGGACTTTAGCCTCTACTGCAAAACTGTAATCATCAAGACAGTATGGGGGTGCCTGGGTGGCTCAGTCGGTTAAGCGTCCAACTTTGATTCAGGTCATGATCTCACAGTCCATGGGTTTGAGCCCCACATTGGGTTCTGTGCTGACTGTTCAGAGCCTGGAGCCTGCTTTAGATTCTGTGTCTCCTTACTCTCTGCTCCTCCCCCACTCTCTGTCTCTGTCTCTCAAAATAAAATAATAATGACATAAAATATTTTAATTAAAAAAAGTATAGTATTGGCACAAAGACATATAGAGAAATGGAATAGAATAGAGAATCCAGAATTGGACCCACAAATGTATGGCCAACTAATCTTCAACAAAGCAGGAAAGAGTATTTGATGGAAAAAAGACAGTCTTTTTAGTAAATGATGCTGGGAAAACTGGACAGCAACATGCAGAAGAATGGACCTGGACCACTCTCTTACACCATGAACACAAAAATAAATTCAAAACGGATGAAAGACCTAAATGTGAGACAGGAAACCATCAAAATCCTAGAAGAGAAAACAAGCAATAACCTCTTTGACCTTGGATACAGCAAGTTCTTACTCAACATGTCTCCAAAAGCAAGGGAAATAAAAGCAAAACTGAACTATTGGAACCTCATCAAGATAAAAGACTTCTGCACAGCAGAGGAAACAATGAACAAAACTAAAAGGCAACTGAAAAAAATGGGAGAAGATATTTGCAAATGGCATATTAGATAAAGGGTTAGTATCCAAAACCTATAAAGAACTTACCAAACTCAACACCCAAAACACAAATAATCCAGTGAAGAAATGGGTAGGAGACATGGAAAAGTATCTACTTTTCTGAAGAAGATATCCAAATCGCTAACAGACACATGAAAAGTTGCTCAACATCGCTCATCATCAGGGAAATACAAATCAAAACCACACTGAGATACCACCTCACACCCATCAGAGTGGCTAAAATTAACAACTCAGGAAACAAAGATGTTGGCAAGGATGTGGAGAAAGGGGTACCTTCTTGAATTGTTAGTGGGAATGCAAACTAGTGTAGCCACTCTGGTAAACAGTGTTGAGGTTTCTCCAAAAATTAAAAATACAATTACCCTATGACCCAGTAATAGCACTACTAGGAATTTATCCAAAGGATACAGGAGCGCTAATGCATAGGGGCACATGGAGCCCAATGTTTATAGCAGCACTTTCAACTATAACCAAATTATGAAAAGAGCCTAAATGTCCATCAACTGATGAATGAATAAAGAAGTGGTATATACATATATAGGTGTGTGTGTGTGTGTGTCTATATGTATATGTATGTATATGTATATATATATAATGGAATACTATTCAGCAATTAAAAAGAATGAAATCTTGCCATTTGCAGCAATGTGGATGAAACTGGAGAGTATTATGCTAGGTGAAACAAGTCAGAGAGAGACATATATCATGTTTTCACTCATATGTGAAAGTTGAGAAACTTAACAGAAAACCATGGGGGAAGGGAAAGAAAAAAAAATAGTTACAGAGAGGGAGGCAAACCATAAGAGACTTTTAAATACAGAGAACAAACTGAGGGTTGTTAGGGGTTGGGGAGGCAGGGAGACGGGGGAAAATGGGTGATGGGCATTCAGAAGGGCATTTGTTGGGATGAACACTGGGTGTTGTATGTAAATGATGAATCATAGGAATCTAGTCCCAAAGCCAAGAGCCCATTGTATACACTGCATGTTAGCCCACTTGACAATAAATTATATAAAAACAAAACAAAAATAAAATTTTTCCTTAGACTTCTTTTTTTTATTTTTTTAACATTTATTTTTTTATTATTGAGAAACAGAGAGAGACAGAACATGAGCAGGGGAGGAGCAGAGACACAGAATCTGAAGCAGGCTCCAGGCTCTGAGCTGTCAGCACAGAGCCCAATGTGGGGCCCAAACCCACGAACTTTGAGATCATGACCTGAGCTGAAGTCAGACACTTAACCAACTGAGCCACCCAGGTGCCCCCTTAGACTTCTTTAAGACAATGACTTTAAGAAAATTCTTGAATTCTTTAAGGAAATGATTGATTATGCAAATAATTCCCTAGAATTCTTTAATAAAGGAAAATTATTTATTTTTTTAATGTGTATTTTTGAGAGAGACAGACAGAAAGTTGAGTGGGGGAGGGGCACAGGGCAAGGGAGACAAAAAATCTGAAGCAGGCTCCAGGCTCCACACCGTCAGCACAGAGCCCTATGTGGAGCTCAAACCTATGAATCATGAGATCATGACCTGAGCCAAAATCTGACAATCAACTGATCCACTCAGAGGCACCAAGAAAAGAAAATTTTTTAATTCTTTAAGAAAATTTCCCTAGGGGCGCCTGGGTGGCTCAGTGGGTTAAACCTCCGACTTCGGCTCAGGTCAGAGCTCACGTCTGTGGGTTCAAGCCCTGCGTCAGGCTCTGTGCTGACAGCTAGCTCAGAGCCTGGAGCCTCCTTCCAGTTCTGTGTCTCCTTCTCTCTCTGACCCTCCCCCTCTCATGCTCTGTCTCTCTGTTGTCTATCAAAAACAAATAAAACATTTAAAAAATTTTAAAAAAAGAAAATTTCCCTAGAATTCTTTAAGACAATTATTTAAGAACATGAACAATATTTTTTATTTATTTTATTTAAAACCTGTTTGTATGAAGCAAGTGGACAAAATCTTTAAGTGATCTGTCTAGTTATATGATTTACAGATCTTAAGATTCCCCAAATGTCTACTCCTTTATTTGACCTCCATATGAGAAAGAAATTATTACCCTCCTAAAAATTTGCCACTCTCTAGGATATCTTCGTAAGAAACCTCACATTTCTAAGTTACCTTATAGAAAAAAACCTGAGGAAAGAGGAAATGAAAAAGAGAAGGGAAGGGAACAGAAGGTAGACTCTAATTGGTGCTTCCCTTGTTCAGCTGCCCATATCCAAAGTGACTCTTCCATCCTTTGAAGATAAAAATTAGAGCCAGGCCTCTCTTGCCTTCTTTAGTAGACCAAATACCTAGAAAAACAGTTCTTTTGGTCATGGATTGTTATTCAATTGTATATTTTGTTAGAACCTCCTTTTCACCAAATAAAGTTATGTCTGACTGCAGTGAAGAAAAGGAGCCTGGCAAACATCTGCCTTTTCAGATTTAACTCTCAGGTCCATTGTTTACAGTGGTTCTTTTAGCCTGACAGGGCCCACCACTTGAGGAGATAAGTCTTTTTTTTTTTTCCTTTTAAGCATGCAGGAGAACATGAACTTTGTGATACCTGTTGGTTTTTTCCTTCAAAATAACAAAAATTGTTTGTAAAAAAAAAAAAAATGCTATTTTTGATTCAGTACAATCACCTGAGATACGATCACCTTGTGTCTTCTGTTTCTCACCAACAGCGGTATTATATTTTATAATGGCATTGGAGCGCCACAGTTATTGCTTAACCAACCTAGTTTTGTCTTGAGCAAGACAGCAGAGTTATTGTCAAATGTTCGCTTAACCTTAGCATACATCTCTACCATTCTTTCATCCACATTCAAGAGTCTCATGTAATTTTATTTTGATTGAAGACATTGAAGCATTCTCTGTAAGGGGGCCCATGTTACAATGCTCCCATTAAATCTAAGACCTTGAACGACTACTCTTCACTATTCTATTTCCCTTCCTTCCTTCCCCTTGTTCCCCATATCCACAGTATTTTTCATGATAACAGTAATCTGCACCTTTTGTTTCATTCCATCCTTTTAGAGCCTTCTCAAGGTGTTACTTAATCAAGGCTAGGAGGTACAGTACACCAAACCTACTTGTAATGTGCATAAGCAAACAAGAAGCATTAAGGGAAAGAGGCTAGGGTGTCCCACAGAACCAAAGGGTAGGAGAAGAAGCCTGACCCCATAAAAGCCAGGAACCAGGCCAAGAGATAACCCCAGTCACCACTCGATTTTTGCCTCTATTTGCACGTTTACTCCTTTTGTCTCTTCCTCTGTTCACACCTGACTTAACAGTGTCAGCCTGCATATGGATCTCAGCTGCCTTGTCTCCAGTTCACTAGAACAACTAGTGCTTTTCCAGTCAAATTCCAAATTCTGATAAGTGAAAACCTGATAGTTATCCAGCACAGCCCATTGACTGTAACCAAGGATTCAGAGTCAGATAGTTCAAATGTGGCTATCAAGGTCCCATCTTGGGGAACAAGTAAATGGGTTATCACTGAAAAGGGGTATGTGCTGAAAATATCCCCCCCTAGTAGCAGTATTCCTGCTTCTAGGATAGAGGTTCTGTCAAATCTGCCCCATTTTAAACATGTGAAAACCAATGCATGTTTTATGTAATGGTCTTGTCTTCAAAGACTAGGGTTTTAGTCTTAGTTTTGTCACTAACAAGATTTTGGAACTACATCAAAATCAATTTAGGCTATACAAATTTGCAAAGTTTCTTCTAGTATTAAAATATGGTAATTCTGTGTTCACCTGAGATTGGTACTTTAAGTGATCAATGCTCCTGCATGGATAATATTTTATAGCTTAAATAGTATTGGCTGACTTTTCCTGAATAGTTGCTCTGGGCAAGGCACTATTCTAAAAGCCTTACATCTATTAACTACAATGCAATTCCAAAACAAACTTCATAGGGCAGTATACCCCGAAAGACTTCCCTGACTTCAGAAGCTAACTATAAGCTTGAGCATTCCAAGACCACCCACACTTCTTTCTGACGAGCTGGGTACAAATTCAAGGATCCTACTACCCCTCAGATTCAGTAACTCTCTAGAATAGCACATGGCATTCAGGAAGGCACTCTACTAACAATTACAATTTTATTACAAAGAATATAAAGTCAGAACCTGATGAAAGAAGAGATGCATAGGGCATAGTCTGGAAGGGTTCTAAATATGAAGCTTCAGAGAAAATCACCCTCCTGGTGCATCAATTTATAGTTACCAACTGGAGAAGCCCTGGGTGACCAAAGTTCTTATTGTGGTTTCATTACATAAGTAATTAATTAAATCATTGGCCATATCCTTGAGCTCAGTCTGCCTCCCCAGAGGTCAGGAAGTTGGGGTGGTATTACATGGCTCAGAGCCCCAACACTCTAATCACATGGTTGGCCTTTGACAAGACCAGCTACCATCCTGAAACTAACCACAATCCTGCCATGAGTTACCTTGTGAGTACACACACCTGTATGGTCCAAGAGGCCTACCATGAAAAATAAAGACACTCCCTATCATTCAGAAACTTCCAAGGAACCAGAATCAATAGCCAACCAAATTCTTTATTATATAACATTAACTCATTTAATTCTCATAGCAACCCTTTGAGGTAAGAATGAAAATTTTCAAAATTTTATGAGGCAGAAGATAGTTAAGTAATTTTCCCAAAGTCCATACCTGCTAATAAGTGGATAGAGAATCTGGGTTAGATCCTGTGTTTTTAAATGATATATACTTTCTCCTTCGGCTGTTTGGCCCTTGCTTAGAAATCTTATCAAAAAACTACATGCCACCATCTGTCACCCTACAACACTATACATGTGATGAGCGCTGCATAACGTATAGAGAGGTTGAATGTCTATGTTGTACATCTGAAACTGATGTAACATTGTATCAACTACACTCAAATAAAAACTTTTTAAAAGATCTGAAGAAAAATAATTACATGCCCCAAATCATAAACAATAATTTTTTTACTTTCCATGTCATAATTTCCAACTCAAAAATAGCAACATCCTAGTCTTTTGTTTTCAAAAGAAAATGTGTTTTAAACCAGTGCTGTTTGTCATCTGCTTCCCTTCCAAACCACAGAATAAGTTATAAATCTGTGGGAAATGTAGACTTGATAGCTTACAGCCATTATCTTCAAAGTGACTGAGTATAGATTGTGGTAGGCATCATTATCCAACAGTGGTGTCTCATATGGCAATGCATAGAATGATTAATTCTAGTCACTGCAGTGAACTGTCCCCAAATCTCAGTGGCCTCACACAATACAGATTTCTTTTTTCATTCACATATCATCCAGTGAAGATTGGGTAGCTCTCCTCCAGCCGAAGTTCAAGGATCTGGGCTCCTTACCTCCTGTAATCAAGCCATTCTGGAGCTCTTGGCTCCCAAGCACACAAATGAGACAGCAACTCAAAAAAGGTGAATCAGATACCTTAGCCCTTAGCCCAGAAATGGCACGTGTCACTTCTGAGCATATTGTATTGTCCAAAACTAGTCAGGTGGCCAATTTAATCACAAGAAGCCTGGAAAATGAACATGCAACACAGGGACATTGCTTAGCATTATTAATAGTGTCTGTCAGAGTCTGCACTTAAGCTACCAAATATCCATTTGATCCCTCCTTCCTACCTAGAGGAAACAACCCTCCACAAGTAGCCAGCACAAAGACCCAGCCCCCTTAAATATGGCACCCAGTGTTCTTTCACAAACTGTGTGGGCATGCTATCTACCCACACTCTTCTCAGTAAAATTGGGAAAATTATTGTTCATACCTTAAAACGTTGTTATGAAAAGCCAGTCTCCAAATTCTATCCATTAGACAGTATTCCAGATTTTTCCTATGAACTGAAATGCAGGTAATATCCTTCGGTACATGCTCATACACAATGGCAGTACAGAGACTAGACAGCGCCATAGGATGCTCCTTCAGAAACGGGAAGGGGTGTCTGGTTGGCTCAGTTGGGTAAGTGTCCAACTTCGGCTCAGTTCATGATCTCATGGCTCATGATTTAGAGCCCTGATTTAGAGCCCTGTGCTTACAGCTCGGAGCCTGGAGCCTGCTTCAGATTCTGTGTCTCCCTCTCTCTCTGACCCTCCCCCACATGAGCTCTGTCTCTCTGTCTCTAAAAACCAAATAAACATTAAAAACAAATTTTTTAAAGAGATGTGAAGAATGGAAAACAGAAAGTAGGGGCGTCTGGGTGGCTCAGTCAGTTAAGTGTCCAACTCTTGATTTCTGCTTACGTCATGATATCGCAGTTCATGAGATTGAGCCCCACATCAGGCTCAAGGCTCTGCACTGACAGCATCGAGTTTGCTTGGGATTCTCTCTCTTTATCTCTCTCTCTCTCTCTCTAAATATATAAGTAAACATTGAAAAAGACAGAAGGCAGTAATTCATCTATAGCAACTCTGAATTCTGAGGAAAAGACTGTAGAGTCTTCCTGCCCTGACAGATTAGAAATTTCTCTGGTATTGTTACCCTTTGCAAAGAACTGCCTTGCGTGGAGTTCACTGTGACCTATACTAACACTCTCCTTGGGAGCTGTACACTTGTCAAAACTACATTCTGTTTATAGAAGGCTCGGGACACAACGATTTTAAGCCTTGAATAGTAAAAGGTTTTTATTCCATGTTCTGAGTTCCTTTGGTAATATCATTCCTCCAGAAACTTAGTATTCTTCTTAGTTCTGATTGCAATTAGTTCTGTGTGCTAGTAGCCACACTCAAAGTTTATCTTAAGTATAATTCTCAACCTGATTTATTTCTGTTTCTCTTTGCTGGTTTCTACCATATCTCTTCTAAAAATTGATTACCTGAAACTGTCTAGCACAGTGAATGGGAAAAAACCACATCCTTATTCTCCTCTTTGCACTGAGACACTTAATTCAACTGAGAAGTTGTCCTGTCCCTTCACCACCCCACGTTGAGGCGGCACTTGCTTCAGTCTAGCCGCCCGGGCCAGCAGGGCGGTAAATCCTTGCAGGTTTGTTCCTGAGGGAGGGAGAGAGAATAGGGCAGGAGGGAGACGCAGAGAGTAAGGACACACACAGTTTCTGATCAAGCCTCTTCTCTTCTATTCAGAAAACACTGTATCTTATAAGGGTTTCAAGGCTGGAAAACAAGGCGGTTGCTAGGAAACAGGGTTAAGGGATTTAGGCTAGAGTAAAAGAGGAACCAAACTAAGGTTTGTAGCACAGCACTGAAGGGCCGATACCACCCTGCCGGTAGGCGATTGATCTTTGTTCTTCTGGCTTCTCCTCTGACAGGGAGTGGCGCTCCTCTGCCTATTTTTGTAACTCCCCTCAGGGAGTGACATTTCCGGCTAGTAAATGGCCAAGCGGCTGAATCTTAGCAGCTCCCCACAATTAAGTGTACAGACTTTGCCTCCCAGGGCAGGGGCGAGGGTGGGGAAACCAGGAATGGGAGAGATCTAGAAGCAATTAGTTTTTAATCCTTGAAGGCCCTGAATTACTGGACTCTATTTCCCCTCCCTTTTTAAAGTAGCTTTTTTTGTGGTGTAAATAACCAACAATAAGCTGGACATGTTTAAAGTATACAATTGGATAATCTTCACATATGTATATACCCATTAAACTACTGCCATAAAAAATGTAAGTTTGACTAATTCAAAATTAAAAGATTCAAAACATACTGTTAAGAAAATGGAAATACAAGCCACAGACTGAAAATATTTACAAATCACATTCCTCATAAAAGACTTGTAACCAGAGTATGTAAAGAACTCAAAACTCAGTAACAACAAAGTAAAAACTCAATTAATATAGAAATGGGCAAAAGATTTGAACACACATTACTCCAAAGAAAACAAAGATATCAAATAAGCTCATAAAAAGATGCCCAAGGTCATTATTCACTGGGGAAGTATGAATAAAAACACAATGAAATACAACTACACCCTATGAGAAGGGCTAATATTGGAAACACTGACCATATTAAGTGTTAATTGGAGCAACGAATACATGAATATGAAGCCAATATTGTATACTTAATAAAACCTCCACATCTAGTACCAGTTTCCATTTTGGTCAGCTACTTGGCTACTATAAAAAAAATAACCGCTAAATCTCAGTGTCTTACAACAAGTTTTAGTTCTTGTGGGTACAAAGTCCTATGTGTCTGGGGTCTCCCCTAAGTGTAGTGCAGTGGCTCTCCTCCACTACTGACTGGGAATCAGGGCTCTTTCAAGTACATGATTTCATTATCCCAGAGTTCTTTCTTCCTGACTATGTAGACAGTGGAGTGGGTGAGGCAGAAACATCGATTAGTGAACCACTTGTCCCATAAGTGACATAAATCACTTCAGATTACTTTCCATTCTTCAGAACAAATTACATGGCCAACCTAACTGTCTTCTGCTACAAACAGTTAATAATTATGTTTTATTTCCCTGCCTGTACTCTGGAGTCTATCCCCTCCAAGTTTCTGAGAACCTTTGTTCCAAGCTTCATTCTCTCCTCTTCTAATACCTTCAACTGTTGAACCATTTCCAATTTCCAGATTATTGAAAACATTTGGGTTGGTTCCATGTTCCCTTAAAACCACCTTCCTCTTTTTAATCCCAGTGTTTTACAGTTTCACATTTGAATGAGTGTTTCTATCTACACATCCTCCCAGCCTGGTGCCTTACTTAGCACAGTATTTAGAGTGCTCTTGCGCCACATGAAGGGCCCTCTCGTAAAATTTGACCATTCTTACCCAGCTCGCATCCTACTCCATGCCTACTGAACTCTTCATAACTCCTTCTCCTCAGAGCATATCTTTGTTTTCCCGTTACCCCCTACCTCTTATGGCATAATCTCACCATGATACTTTCCTCCTCAGTACTCTTCACTGTGGCCCTGCGTTGCCCCTTCTCTCCCTTTCATGATGTTAACTATATTTATTAATTTTTCAAAGTGCAATTAACACTAAAATAACTCAATGTATTTCTATAAATATTCTTTCATTATAGAGAATATTCTCTCATTACAAATTAATCTAGAGTTAGCAAGATCGCACCAACTAAAAATAGTCAGATGTATTAAAGGTGGAAGGGATATTTTAAATACGATCTTCCTTTTTAAAATTTTTTAATGTTATTTACTTTTTGGAGAGAGAGAGTGCACAAGCAGTGCAGGAGTAGAGAGTGAGGGGGGGCAGAGAATCCAAAGTGGGCTCTGTACTGACAGCAGTGATCCCTATATGAGGCTCAAACTTGCAAACTGCGAGATCATGACCTGAACTGAAGTCACTCAACCAACTGAGCCACCCAGGTTCCCCTAACTACAACCTTTCCGTTTTAAGGCAAGTCGCAATATTCTGTGATTTGACCAAGATCATACTACTGCTAGCTGTCAGGAAAGCTGAGACTTGAACCCCATTTTCTAATATCCTATCTACTAAGCTAGGCTGAGTCCTTGATTTTTATTGATCCCTCCCTATTTGTTTCCACTGGTTTTTCAGTTTATTTGGAGGAAATCCCAGATAGGTAAAGATATAAATCTTCAACAGAATAAAGGCATCTGAATGAAGAACCAAACCAAAGTAAAAGCAAGTTTTATTAATTATGAAACACTTGACTTGTTTATGTTTTATCCTAAGGAGAAACTCTCATTTATTTACCTCATTATAAATTTCAATTTGTAACTTTTTAAAATTTTAGGAATATGAAAATCTGCAAAAACACTTTAATACTAAATAGCACCTTCTTCTGATAAGCAGTTAACCAGTTTTTTTGAATAAAAGAATTATCCTCACTTGAAATGTTATTAATTGGGATTCAATTATTTCATTTTACTTAGCTTAATTTATCATATTAATCCTTACTACTAATTATAGTAAGTAGTGCCAATCATTTCTTCTCTGAGAGGCAGCAATTTTAAAAAAGTAACCAATTGGAAATTAACTATCCTAGTGGGGATTTTCCATGGATGAACACAGCAGAGGCCCTATAAATACAAGTTTCAAAGTTCCCCAAATATTAATTGCTTTGTATAAATGTCAGGGGTTGCCATGATCATGATTCAATGTTGATGTTTTACTTCTTTTGAATTCAGCAGGTTTTTTTTTTTTCCTGGAGATATTCAAAATGTTAATCTGAAGCGATTTATTTGAAAGTTTTTAAAGACTTCTTTACACGATTTCTACCTAATATCTTTTTGTCAACAGAGATGAGACTGTTTTGAACTGAAACCAAAAATAAGAGAGAAACAGTCTAGAAAGTATTCACTTCATAGACACATACGGAGAGAAATAAATAAGTGAGAGGGACACGGGGGAACAGGTGTGGAGAAAAGGTTTAGCTGCTGGGTTATGTAGTAATATACTCTCAGCATCAGAATTAAAGTGCAACCATTTGCTTTTTGGAGGTTGAGGTCTTAAGATTTCAGTTGCTGGCCTCCTAAAAATATTCCATTTGAAAGACTCATTTCACTGAGACTAAAGCACAGCCAAACAAACCAAAAACTTTATAATGAGACAATTTGTGGGCTTCCTTGTCCTTAGCAAAAAGTAGAAGAATCTAATAAAAATTAGCTGGTAAGAGTAAGGGTCAATAAGAAAGATGGGTAATTAGCCAAGAGATAATCTGAATAAATTACTATATAGATACAGTGTAAAGAGAGAAAATGACACTCTATTCTCAGTTTTTAAGACGGTCTTTAATTTAGGTTCTATAGAGGGGGAAATTTTCTTATATGAGCAATTAGTCAAATAATGGTGAATTGGGACCCAGTAAAGGAAACTAAAGAGACAGTTTGGTTATAAGTATGATTTTAAAATGAGGAAAATTAGAATTAATGCTTTTGTTTGTTGCTTTCTGCTTTGAAGTATAAGGTCCATTCTCCATCCTGAGGAAATTGTAGGAAAGGATTTGATGCATCTTGCACAGGACTTATAATAGAAGAAGAGATAACACAGCACAGGCTGGAACTTACCCAATGGCATTATCTATCCTTCAGGGGCTCTGGGTGTTAAGTACTGAACTAAAGAGTACTGTGTGTACTACATTTTGGATCTGTGTCCTTTTCTGAATATTGTAAAGACTCTAAAGGTATCCTTTCACTCAACAAATTCTCCTTATGTTTTTTGGAGGAAGATAGTTAAGCAACATAGTACATAGAAAGAATTGTTTTCTTATCACTTTGCAAAATAGACTAGTTTAATATTTTTTTAATTATTTTTTTATGTGAGCTCCACACCCACCATGGAGCCCAGCATGGGGCTTGAAATCATGACCCTGAGATCAAGACCTGAGTTGAGATCAAGAGTCAGACACTTAACCAACTGAGCCACCTAGGTGCCCCTAATACATTTAATAACTGGAAGTAGACTTGGGTGAGAGAAATGACTAGAACAACCTTCTAACTGTTCTCCCTGCTTCTTCCAATCTACTCTCCACACTGGAGCTTGGGTTATCTTTTGAAAATGCAAATTTAATCCACCCTTGTAGCAGGATTCTCTCACAGAGTCATGACACCAAGGCTTTTCTTTCCAGGAAGCAACTTTATTCCTGCCGGCACGCTCAGTTGGGTTCGTACCCAAAGAACTGAGCCCCGAATGCCATGTGGTGTAGTTTTTTTATATATTTTTTACTTTGTCTCCCATATATGGTAATACACAAACATGCAGTCTGATTAAGTGGTCTCATGTTACAAGGTCATGAGAGATGTTGTCATAGGGTCGTGAGGGTATGCGTGTAGCCAGGTTGCCTTGAGGGCTTTTTTTTTTCTTTCCTTAGGGAGGGGACCCTACCATACCATCTCTGCTGTAAACTTTCAGTGACTCTCCATTGATCCTTAGTACAATCTGCCTTCGTAGTCTCACTCCTCCTTAACCCTCACCCTCATCTTTCACCAGCAATCCCTCTCCAGCTCTTCTGATCAGCTTGTGCTGAACACTTTTCCCTTCCCTGAGTGCCCTTGTTCTCTGACTCATGGCCTTTGAACATACTGAGCTCTCTATCCAGCACACTCTGTTAGCTCAAACTTTATCACTCCTTCTTACCAGAAAACACCCAGGCTCCAGAAAGCCTTTCCTAATCCTGAAACTGGATCTGGCCTCCCAGATCCCATAGCATCTTCTGAGAAAGCTAAAACACTACCCAAACAGCTTAAAGACTGAATTCCAATCAGCAGTTCCTGTTCAGAAACTCATGGACAAAGCATTCTTGGAATAAT
This sequence comes from Suricata suricatta, assembly GCF_006229205.1. Taxonomy (NCBI): domain Eukaryota; kingdom Metazoa; phylum Chordata; class Mammalia; order Carnivora; family Herpestidae; genus Suricata; species Suricata suricatta. Next base: position 74,563,212 of record NC_043709.1, read on the forward strand.
GCCTCAGATTAGACACATGGATGTTATATTCTTTTATCAAAGAAGTTGAGAGAGAAGTTTCAGTCAAGATTCTAAGATAATAGATAACAGATACCAAACAAAACCACAGTACAGACCATTCTGCAGGAAATTTCTGACCCCCTTGCTTCTCCTTCATTCCTTAGTACTGGCTTCAACTCTCTAGGGGTCAGAAATAGTAACTAGTGGTTCCACAGTAAAAGAAAAAAGAAAGAAGCTGCCAACCACACCCTCTTCACCAGTTGTGGATGTCAAACCTACAGCAGGAAAAGCAAGCCTGGTCAAGCTTCAAGCCATGGTGATTCCCATAAAGACACTATGTTCTGGAGTTCACACTGGCATGGAATTAATGTTTTGGGCAGGTTGCACAGTTTAAACTGGATGCATCAAACAGGAAAATCAGGATTATACTGTATCATGTGAGTTCACTAGATTGAAGAACTTTTAAAAATTCTCCCTAAGCAATTTCCTAGAAATTGGTTTTTAATTCAGCATATATGGACCTCTAATTTTTTGGAAAATGAGAGTTCTTATGAGCCTCTTGCAGCTATGGCAATGTCATGAGCTCTTTGGGGTTTGCTTTTTTTCCTCATTCATTAAAATCTCTTTAGACAGGTTTATCCAAACCCACACCTTTATTTACCATCTAGACCATAATGGCTCCCAAATGTGAATTTCCCAATCCAGACACCTCCTCTGAGCTTGAGATTCATAATACACTCAAGGATGTATATTATATGTAGGTAAAAATACTGAAGACTAGCTAAGAGTCTATACATGGGTGGCACATTGTATGTCTCCATGAGCTAATCAGGTAACATAAATGATTGAAAGCAACCAAATGCCAAACAATTGGGTGTGGTGAGGGCTATTGCTAGCCAAAAAGCACATGTCCTTTTAAAGGAGGTAGTCACTACTCTGCATTGACCAACTTCTGTTGGATGGGAAGACAGGTCCAGGAGCCCCGGGTGTTGCTACTTTGCAAGGGAAACTAGAACTCTGATTAAAACAATGTGCAATCTGGGGCACATGGGTGGTGCAGTCAGTTAAGCATCCAACTCTTGATCTCAGCTCAGGTCATGATCTCATGGTTTGTGGGTTCAAGCCCCACATTGGGCTCTGTGCTGATGGTGCCTGCTTGGGATCTGTCTCTCCTCTCTGCCCCTCTGCCACTTGTGCACTCTCTCTTTCTCTCTCTCAAAATGAATAAATAAACCTTAAAAAATAAAACAATATGCAATCCAAACAAAGCACTTTGTTTGTAGTATGGAGCCTTCTGGTTTGTAGGGTCTAGTAATAGTGGTTATGAATGGATTAAAAATCATCAGAACGTCCATATCAATGCTAGAATGGTCTCATCACTTCCTTGGAGGTTAAGAGTTTGTTGTTGTTGTTGTTGTTGTTGTTTATGTATTCATTGAGAGAGAGAGAGAGAGAGAGAGAGAGAATCTCAAACAAGCCCCATGCTGCCAATGCAGAGCCCAATGCAGGGCTTGAGCCTGTGGACCAGTCCAGAGCCTGACATGGAGCTCAAGCCAATGAACCATGAGATCATGACCTGCCCTGAAATCAAGAGTTGGGATGTTTAGCTGACTGAGCCACCCAGATGCCCCAGGAGATAAAGGGAGAAGAATAAGTTTGGATTTGTACGGTGGACTTGAAATTAAGAATCAGCAAGAAGGAAAGAATTGTTCTTCGACTATATCTTCAAATGAGTGTGGGCTACCTGGAATGATGAAGTATTGCTTGGAAAGTCTGGCACATTTGGACCAAATTTGTGGAAATGACTTAAAAGACTGAGGCTTACTGAACCTTGAGGCCTCCCTAAATGCTCACTATTGGTTAAGCTAATGAAAACTAAAAATGACCAAGATCCTTAGTAAAAGAGTACCACAGGTATGCCTCATCATCTTGAAGTTGAACTCATGAGAGGTAAGAGATCGCTGGGCAGGGATAAACAAGTTGATCAATTCCAGCGAAAAGAATTGACAGTATCCTTATCCCCTGAACCAATGTAGAGCTCAGCTTAGAAACAGGATTCCCTGATCTGCTTCAAGTATGGCGAGTTGATCATGGTTTTTAGGACCCAGATATCTATCTGTAGCATTTCATAGTCCCCAGAAAGGGCAGGGATACACTGGCTGTAGTTGTGACAGAAAGACATTTTGTGGCAATCTCCATCTTGAGGATTTTAACTCTAATTATAGAAATAGAACCCCAAAGGAGGCTAAAATTAAATCCCAGAATGAATGTATAGGTTCCCAGACATGCCAGTAAAAACAGATTGGTACAACTGTACTAAGCCTGGTAATGTCTTCAGAGGAAGCTGAGAGAAATCTCCTTCACCTCAGAAAACGAGAAGAAAGGGATAATGGACTATGAATGGGAAGGGACCCTAGGAAGGCAAAGAGTATGCTGTATCCTTTTTATGGAGCACCACAGAGATTTTTGTTAATGGAAAAATGTAATGAGGTAGAGAATTGTATGCAACAGAATTTCAGAGGTTTTGGGGGCCTGATTCGAACAAGGGAAACAAGTGATAAACAATGATTGCCAGGGAGCTACTGGGTGGAAAAAGAACAATTGTCAGGAATATGGGGCATAACCATTGCTGAGAATAAGGAAAGGAAGAATTGTAAAAGCAGCAAAATGGCAAGATGGCTGCAGGAAGAGAGGCAGAGGGAAAGATATTTAGCAGTTGCTGAGTGGGAAAATTCAAGCAGAATGAGCAATATCTGAAGATGTTTTTAGGAAGACTTTTTAAAGTGCTAAACTAGATAAAGTTATTATCTTGCTACTTTGAACAGATCAGCCATAAATGTGTTCTTTACCTTTTTAACTTTTTTCAAAGACTTTCTAAGACTAAAATTCATAATGGGGGTGCTGGGTTAGGGGAGGTAAGCTGCCTAAACAGGAAGAGGCAAACCAAGCAGCCTACATACAATCCAGGTACATTTGAGGGGCCTGTTTAGTATCAACATTTACTTAAATGGCAGACTTCAAAGTGAAATCTCCATCTGTGGTAATACTGGAATCTAAAATTCGTTTTTGGAGAGTGTATGAGGAGGAGGATCAGGATCCCTGAAAGCTTAGAGACCTTCCCTCCTAGCACACATCAGGCATGGTCTCTCTGTAGCATGCAATGCTGTGTGTATCGTAATGGCAAGCTCCTCCGGGCAACATTGCCCACAAGCACTGGAAATACTAAGGAGGGACTTTTGATGTTTACTTCTTTAGAGAGGCTCCCACTTTGTAAGAAATCTCAGTTCGCAAACTAACAAAGTTGGACATGTTTGTTCAGTGCTGCTGGGTATAATTGATTTTAGACTATCCTGATTAAAGCAAGTCTAATTTTCAAACTGTTGTTATATCAAAAGTCCCTGTTGAAAAGAATCCTTGTGAGGAGCTTCTGACAGTTTTGGCTTAATTACTTTCCTGAAAATCTCCCTGGAGTAGAAGAAACAAACGGAGGTTATTCAAGCTTATGAATGTTTTAATACTTCAGTCCGCATGACAATGGGAAAAGCTTGATATAGCAAATGATAATTTACAAAATATATTTTCCTCTTTTCCTATTACTAAGTGGAAATAAAATATAGATTATTACTGTTACTTAGGGAAAGAATTTGAACCCCTTGATCTGATTATAGACAAATATCTGGGAGACAAAAATGTTATGGGTGATGGTGTAGGAAGAAAATTACTTTTGAAATGAGTACTTCACAATAATTATTATCATTAGGATAGTTGCATCATGCAAGTTGGCTACTGTATTCTTCTAAATGACACACACTGCCCTTTCCAGACTCCTTTATTTAGAGATTCATTTCCTGTTTTTGGAATCTAATTTATCAATTTTTAATCCCACTTTGACACACTAAGTGGAATCATAAAGGCTTGAAAGAGTTAAACCGTTCAAAGGTCTAAAATGCTACCCCAGGGGCACCTGGGTGGCTCAGTCAGCTAAGCATCCTACTTTAGCTCAGCTCATGATCTCACAGTCCCTGGGTCCGAGCCCTGCATTGGGTTCTGTGCTGACAGCTCAGAGCCTGCAGCCTGCTTCAGATACTGTGTCTCCCTCTCTGCCCTTCTCCCACTCGCCTTCTGTCTCTCTTTCTTTCAGAAATAAATATTAAAATTTTTAAAATAATAATAAAATAAAATGCTACCCCAAAGTACCTCAGGAACTAAAACACTGCTCAACTCTTGCTGCACATTAGAATCATTTGAGGTGCTTTAAACCAAGAACTACAATGCTCTCTGTTCAGAGTCTGGGGTAGGGCTCTGCAGTATTTTATATAAGCTCCTCAAAAGTGAGTCTGATGTGTGCTCGCTTCGGCAGCACATATACTAAAAGTGAGTCTGATGTACAGGCTCATGTGGAAACCACTGAATCAAGAAATAGTACTATTTTAAAAATCAATGAACAACCAACAACTGGAATTTATTATGAATTTTAATAGTAACTGACCTCGCTCCAAAGAAATAATAGGACAATATGTATGCCCTGCCAGTACCATAATCTAGAGCTATGCATAAATCTGCCCAGATGTTCCAAAATTGGGAACTACTGCTTCACATGATGCAAGAATATAAAAGAGTGTGTCATTATTTCAGCTTATAAATTATTCATATCAAGCTATGAGAAAGTACCTCAATCACCGCTATAAAATGACATTTTCACATACACAGGCATACCTCAAAGACATTGTGGGTTCAATTTGAGACTGCCACAATAAAGCAAATTCCATAATAAAGTGAGTCAAATGAATTTTTTTATTTCCCAGTACATATAAAAGTTATGTTTAAACTTAATATTGTATAATATGTATGCAATTGCATTACATCTAAAAAATGTACACACCTTAATTTAAAAACACTTTATTGCTAAAAATGCTAACCATTATCTGAGCTTTCAGCAAATTATGAACATTTTTCTGGTGGAGGATATTGCTTCAATGATCATAGCTGCCAACTGGTCAGGGTGGTGGATGCTGAAGGTGGGCATGGCCGTGGCAGCTTCTTAAAAATAAGACAACAATGAAGTCTCCCACATTGATTGACTCTCCCTTTCATGAATGGTCCGTGGCATACAATGCTGTTTCATAACATTCTACCCACAGAACTTCTTTCAAAATTGACCTCATTCCTCTCAAACCCTGCGCTGCTTCATCAACTAAGTTGATGCGATATTCTAAATCCTTTGTTGTCATTTCAACCATTTTTACCGTATCTTCACTAGGAGTAGATTCCATCTTGAGAAACCACTTTCTTTGCTCCCCCATAAGAAGCAACTCGTCATCTGTTAAAGCTTTATCACAAGATTGCAGCAATTCACTCACATCTTCAGGCCCCACTTCTAATTCTAGTTCTCTTGCTATTCCCACCTCATCTGCAGTATTTCCTCCACTGAAGTCTTGAGCCCCTCAAAGTCATCCATGAGGTTGGAATCAGCTTCTTCCAAACTCCCAAAATGCTGACATTTTGACCTCTTCCCATGAGTCACAAATGTTGATGGCAACTAAAATGGTGAGTTCTTTCCAGAAGGTTTACAATTTACTTTGTCCAGATCCATCAGAGGAATCACTACCTCTAGCAGCTACAGCCTTACACAGTGTTTCTCTTAGATGGTAAGACTTGAAAGTCAAAATTAGTCCTTGATTCATGGATTGGATATTATGTCAGCAGGGACTAAAACACCATTAATCTCATTCTCATTACACATCTCCAACAGAGTTCATGGGTGCCTAGGTGCCTGGCCAGTAGGTAGTAATATTTTGAAAGGAATGGTTTTTTCTAACCAGTAGACCTCAACACTGGGCTTAAAATATTTGGTAATCCATCCTGTAAACTGATGTGCTGTATTCTAGACTTGGTTGTCCATTGATACAAGCAGAGTAAATTTAGCATAATTCTTTGGGGTCCTAGAATTTGGGGTATGATCAGTGAGCATTGGCTTCAACTTAAAGTCAATAGTTACATTAGCTTCTAACAAAATAGTCAGCCTGTCCTTTGAAGCCTTGAAGCCAAGTACTGACTTCTCTCTAGGAATGAAAGTCCCAGAAAGCATTTTCCAATGTAAGCCTGATTCATCTGCATTGAAAATCTGTTGTTTCATGTAGCCACATTTATTAATGATCTTAGATTTTCTGGGTAACTTGCTGCAGCTTCTCCATCAGCACCTGCTGCTTCACCCTGCACTTTTACATTATGGATACAGCTTCTTTCCTTAAATCTTGTAAACCAACCTCTGCTAGCTTCCAACTTTTCTCCTACAGCTTCCTCGGCTCTTTCAGTCTACATAGAATTGAAAAAGAGTCAAGGTCTTATTGTGGATTAGGCTCTGGCTGAAGAGGATATTGTGGTTGCTTTGATATTCTGTCCAGAGCACTCAAACTTTCTCCATATCAGCAATAGGATTGTTTCACTTTTTTGTCTTTCATGTGTTTGCTGGGATAGCACTTTTTTTTTTTCAAACTTTTTTTTTTTTTTTGCATTCACAACTTGGCTAAATGTTTGACTCAGGAGGCATAGCTTCTGCCTATCTCAGCCTTCAACATGCCTTCTTCACTAAGCGTAATCATTTCTAGCTTTTTATTTAAAGTGTGAGACATGCAAGTCTTCCTTCCCTTCACTTGAACACTTGTTTGGCCTAATTTCTATACTGTTGGAGGGCTTCTGAGTGGCTTAGTCAGTTAAGTGTCCTCCTTCATCTCAGGTCATGATCTCATGGTTTGTGAGTTCAAGCCCTGCATCAGGCTCTGTGCTGACAGCTCAGAACCTGGAGTCTGCTTTGGATTCTGTGCCTCCCTCCCTCTCTGCCCCTTCCCTGCTTATTCATTCTCTCTCTCTCTCTCTCTCTCTCTCTCAAAAATAAATAATAAACCTTAAAAATTTTTTAAATAAAATAAACATTAATAGAGATTTTTCTGAAAAGAAAGAGAAGAAGGAAAAATGTAGAAGAAAACAAATGCTTTAAAAAGTTTTCAATATTGTTGAGTCTCAGAGAACAGGGAGATCTGAAGTGAGAGAGAGAGATGGGGAAATAGTACAGAAGTCAGAATACACACAATATCAGTGGGTCAAGTTCTCCATCTTCTTCAGTTTATGATGCCCCAAAACAATTACAATAGACACATCAAAGATCACTAATCACAGATCACCATAACAAATATAATAATAATGAAAAAGTTTAAAATTTTGTGAGAAATATTAAAATGTGACTCAAGGACATGAAGTGAGTAAAAGCTGTTGAAAAAAATGGCACTGATAGATTTGCACAACACAGGGCTGCCACAGACCCCCAATTTGTGAATAATGCAATATCTGAAAAGCACAATAAAGTAAAATGCAAGAAAACAAGGTGTGCTATATTTGTTTTACACATAACATTTGGCATCTGCCGCTGATGCATTCTGTAACTGGAGAAAATTACATGGAAGAGAAATCTTTTCTGAAATGCTATAGGAGGAGCATATTTGATCTATCTCACGTGTGGCATAGTTTATTCTCCCACGTTTGTTTAATTACTATCATGCACATCGTTAAACTGTAAAGACACTAGGATATAGTACCTTTGAAACATGCAATCTTTCTGCATGATATCTCTTGTTGTTTGGTGACAAAAATTCATTCTTTTACAGGCCTCTAAGTTAGACCCAAGCAAAGAAAGCCTTTATAAATATTCTCCTGAATTAGAATTTTTAACTTTCTTTTTAGAAAGTTTTAAATCAAAAAGACTACTCTAATGAATTTTTTATCTCTCATCTTTAAATGAGTGATTGTTATTTAAATTCCCATGTAGCTGTACATTTACATTTTAATATAAATATAACTATATTATAGATGCATTGTAATAATAACTGGCTAGGGAGTAGGGTTGGGGAGAGTGGAAAACCTTCACAAGAAAAAGAAAATGCAGCGCCCAACCTGAAGATCTTTTGTAAGACATACAAGCATATTTACTCAGGCATAACGGGAATTTCCCATCACTGAGTACACAGCTCTGAAGTTTCACATTCTTGTCCTTTGACTCACGGATCTGACTGAAATTATTTGCATCTTTTATATTTTAATTTATACCTATTTTATAAATGTCTGTTACTCAGAAAGTCTACACAATTGCATATTGAAATCTGAGAAAAACAGAGTCAGTTGATTTCACTTTATATTTTTCAGATGTAGTGCATTCCTAGTATGCATGTGATTAAATAATTCAGAGCAATTTTGCTTTGGATGCAATCAAGACAACATAACACTTCCCAGCAGTAGATGAACTGGAAGAACTGGCCGTGGCAGACCCCTGGGAGAGATCAGTGTTTTATTTCGTCATGTTTGGTATGCAGCCTCATTTTGATTTTTATTACATTGGGCTTTTCTTTTTTTACTTCTTTTCATACAGCCCCTTTGTGAAGGCAATATGACAGCAGCTTTAAAAATAGCATTTTGAACTGAGGAAGAAGAATAAAACACTGCTGTGGGAGGATGATTTGGCTATAAAAATCTTCTTTGAGCTGGTTGATCAGTTTATGGCTAATTTTATTCAGATTTGCACATTTAATATTGGCAGGATTTCAGGCAAAAAAATGTTCTCTCTTTCAAAGGATACTGTTAATTCATAAGATGCTTAAGAGATGCTGGTGAGGTTGAAGACAGAAGCATACAGAGTATTTCAGTGTATCTGACTTGGAATGGGCTGTGGAAGTCCAGATGTTATTTGGGCAAGGTACAGAGAGCTCTTGGACATCCTCTTGGACAACCGCAAGTGACTCTGGAGTCACTGTGGGACGCTTCAGTAAGGAGGGCAGGGAGCAGAGAAGGACACTGGGGGGATATGAATATTCTTTTTGCACTTTTGCATACAAGTACCTAGGAAATCCTCTAAGTCTGACGCATTTGTGCAGTACCTTCTGAGCATCAGAGCACTCTGCCCTATACCCGTCACTGTTACCTAACTTAATCCTTCCAATGGGCCTTTGAGGCAACTAATCTCTCTGTAACCAGAATTGCCCCCAAGTCTTACCTGTCTGAGGGTACAGAAGAGGTTCTGTGTTAACATCCAAATTGCAATGGCACTTAGCCCTCCCTGTGCCACAGGCGCCTTCACGGGCTCTCCCCGTGGATGTCTCATGTGGCTTAAGAGCAAAGCCACATGAGTCCACTCTGATTCCCACACTGATGGATGGGGTCTGCCCCAATCCTTTAGGAATGCTCTCTCCAAGCTTTCCTGCCAAGCAGAGCTGTCCCGGGTGGGCAGCTACCCTTGGATCCCTCAGCACAAATCTGAATTGGGTCAGTGGCCACATGAGGTGCTGTGAGAGGGTCATTGGAATTCAGGGTAAAAGATGGCTTTATCCCCACCTCTATGCAGCACTTCTCCCCCTGACCTGAAGGTGCGTTCATTGTACCATTATTGCACACCCGTGCATACACACACACACACACACACACACACACACACACACTCACACAACCCTTGCCTCACTAATTATTACTCCATCAACTTCTGTTCTTCACTCCTTTTTCCACTGGGGCTCAAAACAAATCCCCAGTCCATGTGAAAAGACAGAGAGACAATTCCCCGCCATTTTCTTCATCTGCCTCATCCCTTCCTCCTTTCAGTTTTCACAGCACACTCCTCCCCACCTGTCCTTCTCCCTTTAGAAACCTGTACACATATCAACTTATGACACCAGACATCTAAAGGGCTCCTGTATCCACCTGTTTCACACAGATGGCCAGACTGAATCCATCTTGGAATCAGCTGGAGAAACTAGCTAAAAGTCCCTGTGCACACATGAAACACAGGGCAGTGTAGACTCCAAAGGGCTGTGTTCTTCAAACATACTGCTTCCCAACACACAGGCCTAGAACTTGCCTAGTGTCAGACTCAGTGTGCTTTAGAAGACTTGTCACCAAACGCCTTTCTCAATACCTAACATATAATGATTTTGATGGAAGGAAAAATAAGAAGTATAGAAAGTGTACTCTGAATTTTGTTACTTAAGCAGTTTGTGTTATTTGAAAGATAATCAGCATATGCAGAGGTACTAAGAAGCATCAAACTAAAACAATAGTACCTAAAGAAAAATGAGATCTGTCTGAGGAAACTTCCCATTTTCATGAGTTTAAAAGGAAGTAGTGGTTTATTATTTTCAGAAGTATGATTATTTTTTTAATGTTTTATTTGTACTATTTATGCAGTATGGAACAATGCACATTAATCTACACATTTTTGCTTCCTAAAATGTCTGAGCTTACCTCACAACTCAACCCTCCTGAGTTTCGTGCAGGACATTGAGGGCTCCCCTGATCTCTGGCCAAAGCTCTGTGATCAGTGCTGTCCTCTGATGCTCATGACTGAGGTTCCAAATGCATTTGTGGTAAAAAGGCCTGCCCCAGAATAGAACTTCCTTCTCTTCACTCCTTGCAAAATGTTTGCATTGCAACTGTTATTCTTCCTCCCACTGTGCTTAATGTCCCTGACAAAACATTAAGGCACCAGAAACCCCACTGTTTAATAATAATACAGATTGTAATATTTTATTGGTGCTTTTAACTTTTTTTTTTTTTGAGAGACAGAGAGACACAGTGTGAGCAGGGGAGGGTCAGAGAGAGAAAGAGAGACACAGAATCTGAAGCAGGCTCCAGGCTCTGAGCTAGCTGTCAGCACAGAGCCCGATGTGGGGCTCGAACCCACGAACCATGAGATCATGACCTGAGTCAAAGCCAGACACTTAACTGACTCAGCCACCCAGGCATCCCAGTGCTTTTAACTTTTAAGGCACTTTGCTCACACGATCATATTTTATGCTGATAACAGTCTTTTCAGAGGGCTGGAGCTGAAGTCACTAGCTGGCCTGTACATGTGACAAAGAAGAAATAGTTGAGGGGCATGCCAAGGACCGTCCAGTTTGTGGGTGTCTTATCTCTTTCACTGGAGTCTGTTGATTTTTTAACACATATGACCAGAGAATTTGATGTAATGACTCTGGTTGCATTTTGATAATTTTGAAAAGCCATTAAGAAAAAATTGAAAATGAACTCTTATCCATTTGCTTTTTTATTCATTCATTAAAAATATTCATAAACACCCATTCATGTCTATAGATTTAGCTAGGGGAAAAAAATAGTCCAACACCCCACTCTCATGGAGTTTATATTCTAGCTAGCAGGGAGTCCAGAAATGAAACAAACGAGTAGAGTGCATATTGTGCAACATGGTGCTGAGGGCTAAGGAGACAAAGCAAGAAGGAGTTGGTGGCAATATGCATTTCAGACAAGGTGCCCTCGGATGGCCTGACTGAGAAGATGACATTTATGTAAAGACCCAATGGAGAAAGACACTAAGGAGATTAGGTTTACATAGTTTACTGTATAACCCACAGCTTTTAAATTGCCTTCATCCTCATAACATCAGTTCAGCCTCACGAGGGAGGGTATTACAGATGAGGAAATGAACCGCAAGGAATTGCCCAGCGTCATGTAACAGGTCAGGTTCTAAGCTAGATCCAGAACTTAAAAAAAAAAGATCTCTGGTCACTTTTGTTTCCACTATATAAACTCTCCCTCTGTAATTGAAGATGGAACATCTTTTTTGGTCCATGGAAAAATAGGTTTAATGGTAGATTTTAAAATTTTATTGTAAAACCATCTTAATTTAAAACGGAGAAATGGAAATCTTTTAGGATCTTTTATCACACTGCAGTCATATTCAATTACTCATATTTGGTACAACTAATTGTTTTAACAACTTTTCATTTTGTCTGCTTAAATTCTATTAAATAAATTGTATTAAGTACCAGCTATGTGTGCAGGAAAGTGTTCTGTTTTGTGAACAGAATAGGATTAAAAAGCCTGAATAGTCAAATGAGCCATCAAGGAATTCATCCAACTGTTTTCTGTGATTGTGACAAACTGGATCCTGAAGTCCTAGTTCTTGGGGCCCTGACTCTGGCTATAGGACACATAATACAAGTCCTTCTGAGGGAGGGGCCTCAGTTCTGATGTGCAAAATCTCAGAAACATGGGTGGGTAATTGTTTCTATTAACATTTTTATATTTGGAAAACAAATACACAAAGATGCTCCTAATTCCTCAGACCTGGTATTTTGGGTAAATAAAGTCTCATTGATTTCTCTTCTCATTCTTAAGATGAAGAATGAGAAACGTAGTTATAGCTTTCTTTCCACAACACTGAGCATTTAATGCGGTTAGCATTTAACGCAGGCTTTCTTTTTTCTTTTTTTAATTTTTTTAATGTTCATTCAATTTTTTGAGAGACAGAGAGAGACAGAGCATGAGCAGGGGAGGGGCAGAGAGAGAGAGACATAATCCAAAGCAGGTTCCCGACTTTGAGCTGTCAGCACAGAGCCCAGTGTGGGGCTCAAACCCACGAACTGGGAGATTGTGACCTGAGCCGAAATCAGATGCTTTACTGACTGAGCCACCCAAGCTCCTCTCTTTTTTCAAACTAAGTGAATGACCAAGTCCTACTGGACTTGTTTTACATTGCTCAGAATTTTACGAGACCAATAGGCAGCAACTCAGCAACAGTGTGCTAAATTTCAGGGTGGCACCATTTCCACCCCACCCCCTCACCAGTCCCATGGGGTAAATGCCAGTAAACACGGGGGGGTGACATTAGACTCCCATGTTGCAGTCACAGCAGCTGCAAATTGCATTTTTCTCAGACCCCTTTGAAACTGACCACTTCATTAGGCGATGGACATGCTCTTCGACATCATCTCTGCCTCCTATAGTTCTCAAAGTCTCCTGGCTTCCTTCTCTCCCTGTAATAAAATAAGCAATTTTCTCTAACTATGCTCGCTGTTGCCCTTGTTTACTGAATTAGAGTTTCCAGGTTTGGTAATTGGTCTCCTGCAAATGTTACAGCCACAAGTGTTTCTCATCACTCAGCTGCTGCTGTTCCCATAGCAACAGATGTGTTTACATTCACAGCGTTATTCAACTTTTTTTCCACCTCTGTAATTCAGTAAGAATAAAAATTGATGTGTGAAAAGGAAAGATATTGCCATAAAAAGTGACAGGAAATAAAAGGATTTTTAATTATAGGAATTAATAAAATATTTAACACCTACATACATGTTTGAATATTGTATTAATATTCAAAGCAAAGCATGTTTACTTTTAGAGGAAAGTAATGAAGGCAGGGACCGGTGGCTTTGTGAGATTCACCAAAATATTTTAAAATCAGAAATAAATATAGATCGGGGGAGCCTAGATGGCTCAGTCAGTTGAAGATCCAACTCTTGGTTTGAGCTTGGGTCATGATCTCAGTTTCATGGGTTCCAGCCCTGCATCAGGCTCTGAGCTCACAATGTAATGCCTGCTTGGGATTCTCTGTCTCCCTCTCTCTGCCCTTCCCCAACTCACACTGTCTCTCTCAAAATAAATACACTTGAAAGAAAGAAATATAGATCTTATTTTAGGCATGGATGTAGAAAAAATTGTACTTAATACAAAGGTAAGAACTGAAAAAAGTTGTGGGTGAAGACAGTGGTTTTCATAACCTCCTGTAAAAATTTTAATCCCTGATCATAAGATCTTTGGGGCCTATTGGAGACTGAATGTTTGTGCTCCCCCAAATTTCATATGTTAAAGCCCTGAGCCCTCATGTAACAGTATTTGGTGGTAGGGACTTTGGGAGGTAGTTAAGTTTAAATGCAGTTATGAGGCTGAGTCCCCCATGAGAGAATTACTGCTTTTATAAAGAAGAGGAAAGACACTACAGAGCTTTCTCTCTCTACCCACATTCACGAAGGAGAGGCCATGAGAGCGCACATCAAGGAGGTGTCTACAATCCAAAATGGGTTTCTCACCAGAACCCAACCATGCTGACGCCTGATCCCAGACTATTAGCCTCCAGAATTTTGAGACAATAAATATGTTTAATCCTCCCAAACGATGGTATTTTGTGATAGCACCAGCAGACTAAAATAAGGCCTATTATTGAGCCTATAGAAATGAATTAGTCAAGACTAAACTGCTTCAAACATTGTAATGCAGCATTAATGCCATTTCCCTGTGAAATATGCACTGTGTGTCCCCATAACTTACTCTAAGGTAAGATAAATTGCAGTTTGAGGAAAGCTCTGGCCATACCTTGTGTCTGAAGCCTTTCTGCTTGGTTATACCAGGAAATGGAAGCTGAGAACCATTTTTATCCCTGTAAGTGTCCTGTAGCTGATGTGTAGAAAATTGTAGGCAAGATGGTGTCATAGAATCATTTCAAGCAGCAGATCCGGAGCTAAATAATTTTAAATATAAATAAACTATTAACCTCCACTTGATTTACTTTCTAAGGAAGTGGCTAATGAGGAGGATTTTTGGTTATGCTGAGTAAAGTGGTGAAAGGGAAAAGCAAACAAAAGAGATAGATTGCTAGGCTATAGACTACCAAGAAGAGTAAGGGCAGGGAGGAAGACAAATACTGGAGGCAGGAAAAGAAGATTAGGCTGAGAGTGGGGGAGGAAGGGTGTAAAGGGAATGAAGGAAGTGATGTGAATAGTTGCCACATACAATGAAACTTTGAGGGAAGGCAGAGAGTGTCTAAAGAGAGTTTTAAAGATTATTCTGTTTGCCATGTAATATAATCCCCCCTTTGCTGACTCATTAAATGGCCTTAGAAAAGACCTAGATTATTTTTCTGTTTTCTGTCTTAAGTTGAACTTGGAATTTTTTTAAGTATGACATGATGGTGAGGCTGTCAGTAAGATAAACTTGAAGTTTTACTTGCCTATATTAACTGCCAAGACTTCCTGGTATCCTGCATCATAGGACTTAAACAACTCAGTTACCCTCCTTAGATGTGGGTGTTTCTAAATCAGAATGACAGGCCTGAATTTCACACACGGCATCTTGCCATCTTAATCTCAGTCTTCTGCCTTCTCTGTCTCCTTATGGTCCACTTCTGAAATCTCGGAACTATCCTCTGCTGAACCTCTACCTTTTTGTGTATCTTCTCCATTTTATTAAAAGGAATTAACAAAAAAATAAAATAACTAATAAATAATAAATAAAATGAAAGGAATTAACATCCACCTGGTAATTCAATTCCCATCCCAAAGCATCGGGTTTGTGGTTTAAAAAAAAAAAAATACCAATATCTGTAAATTCTTTGGAGCCCTTCCCATCAAGATGTGGAATCTATTTTCCAACCCCTGGCATCTACATTGGCTCCTTGATACTCTGCCTAGTAGAAAGCAATTGGTGTCGTATTACTTCCAAGACAAGACCTCAAGAAACCTTTATCTCTATTCCATCTCTCACAGTGTTTCTCAACTTCAGCACTGTCAACATTTTGGACCAGACAGAACATTCTTTGTTGTTGGGGCTGTCTTGTGCAATGTAGGATGCACATCTATCACTAAATGCCAGTAACAAGCATCGCCACTCACCACCTCACAGCCCTTCCCTTGGTACTTAACTTATTAATCTTAATATTTTAATTTTAGGGCCTTTTGGATTTTTAACAAATAATCTTTGTGACATATTTCTTTTTATTACCTTACTTCACTGAGAATTTAGTATTTTTTCCTAATCTGTAAGAGAATGTTTTCAACATATTACCAAGTATGATATTTGGTATTGATTTCTTATACATATAGTTTAATAGGTTAAGGAAGTGACCTTTGATTTCCTAGCTTGGTAATAGGCTTTAAAATATTTTTTGAATGTATGTTGGATTTTTAAGTCTTTTCTGTATTGATTAAGATAATTAAATGATTTGTCTTATGCTGTTAATATGAATAACATTGATTTATTTTTTATATTAATTTTGGACTCTTGAAACAAGCTCAACTTATTTGTATTTTATTATCCTTTTTATTTATTGCTGGATTCAACAATAAGTAATTTTAGGGTTCTTTTTTTAATCTATGATTATCAGTATGGCTGGTTTGTAATTTTTCTTTATTGAATGTCCTTGTTAAGTTTTATTATCAAAGTTATGTGAGCCTTATAATATGAATTTGGGAGATGTTATAAATTCTTTTTTCATTTGCCCCTTCAGATTCTTCCTCTGTCTTGTATGTTCAGAAAGTTTGCTAAGAACAGAGGCACCCCAGCTGTCCTGCTCTCTGGGTATGGAAGGCAGGGATTAGAGAGCAAAGGACAGGAAGAAGAAGTGATTAGGTTACTTATTCTTCCCACTATCTCAGGGTTTATCTGTGGCTACTTTTCTGTTAAACTACAGATTCTGCTAGGAACCCCTTCTTGTGTGATGCTCCCTCTCATGGTCCCCTGACAACCAAATTCCTTCTTCTTGCTTCTTTGGATCTGGTGGCAGTAGAGGCTTCCTGCTGTGGCCAGCTCAGGGGTGCCTCACCATCTTTTGTTTCTACTCTTTACCATGTCCACACCTCTTTAAATAGTTTACTCCTTAAATTCTCTTCAGTTAAACCTTTTTATGTATGCTATCTTTCTACCAAGATTTTTTTTTCATTATTTAGAGAATACTAGTTTCTGTAATCAAACCCATGTAGATAAGACCTTACACATTTAATACAGCACGTTACCCCTGTACAAATGGAAAAAATTGTGTTTAACATTTCTAGACCAATATGGCTGTTAATTTCTGTACAATGCCAATCCAACAGGGTACGACTGGGGTACTTTTTCCAAAGTTGACAGCACAGCTAAGGTTTCCAAAAATTCAAATTATATATATATATATGTATTTATATAAAAGGACCAATAGCAGTATGTTATGCATCAATATCAGCAACAGGTTTTCCAGGTTCTGCAGTCATCTGAACAAAATTATAGAGACATCCAGCACACTCCATTAATAAAAAAGGGGGGAAAAAAAGGTAAAAAAAACAAAACCCCAGAAAACAGCAAAGTTCTGTTACTGTTGTGGTACCTGGCACCATTTTTTTTTATTAGCTTCTCAATCATCATCTGGAAAGAAAACATTCTAGAATGTCATTAAAAACAGCTCTGAGAAAGCACAGTCACTGTTACGTATCATAAAGCAGGTACAAGGTATTTTACATTCACAGAGGTATGATACAGTACTGTCCTACATCTATAATACTAGAGGATACAATTAAAAAGGCATTATTTGAGACTTGATTCTACTTTTCCAGCAGAGGGCCCAAAGGATGGTAGACACAGCTCTGGTCAAGAAATGCACCTTCTCAGATAAGATTTCCTGTCAGTAAGGGCACAGTTCTAGGTATTCACTGCTCTTGATGAACATCAGCTAAAAAACATTTAAACATTTAAACAAAAACAAAAACAAAAAACCCCAACAAACCCCATTGGATTCATACAATGGTGACGGAGTGGAGGCAAGCCAGATTCAACCTAACTAGTATTTTCCCCAATCTGTTATGTTTGAATGGTAAGAACTCCATGGAAGAAAGGAGACACCAAATAGCACTTCAAAGCCCCGTGCCACAACCAAAAACACAGCATCATTTCAGACACTTGGGTACGTCCTAGGGTGTGGACATCAACATTTCATCATCTGCTCACTCATCCAGGGAGAAGGGGAGATCAGTTACTGTATTTCGATTGTGTTCAACTCAATCACAAGGTTACAAAAATAGCAAGCTGCCATAATAAAAAAATAAGGCTCCTCTATCCAGCACCAGTTACCTTTGGTTCTTGACCACCAAACCCACAAATCCGACAGCCATACCCAAAGAACACAGGGAGCAGAGACCACACCTGATGTCCCAGCTGGAGTCACTGCTGTTTGGCATCAACTGTTCCTCCGGGGGGGTTATTTCCCTCTATTTCCGGTGTTTCGGCTAACCGTAAGGATGTCAGTTCTAAATTCTGCGCATTTGCGGGATGTGTGCACAGATCTGCACATAGATTCAGACCGAGGATGTGGGGCCGTCACAGAGCGCACTCCACATAGTGGGTGCAGCAAGTGGTGTGTCTACCAAGATTTTGACTGAAGATAAGTTGTTTCTAGAACTGGACCAGTGTTAAGAAGTGAAGCTTCAAAATGGAGCTCTGAGCTTCAGTTGTTCACATGCTCAATGAGCACATGGATAGTCTTGCTGAAGGAAATGTGGCACAAGTATTCCATGGCATACAGCAGCTTCACAATTATTTAAATTATCGCTGGTGGGTGGCATGGGATAGAATACTAGAAGAGGGCAAGGTAATGGGAGAGTGGCGCTGGGATTTAGTTGCCATGGTGGCAGTGTTGATTGCAAAGATATTGATGTAAGCTACT
Source organism: Suricata suricatta (assembly GCF_006229205.1). Lineage (NCBI taxonomy): Eukaryota > Metazoa > Chordata > Mammalia > Carnivora > Herpestidae > Suricata > Suricata suricatta. The sequence goes on from NC_043709.1 coordinate 74,581,447, forward strand.
TACTTATAAGTGCACTGGAGAGCTTATGAAAATAAAAGCACAAAATTAAAATTAAATTAAAATTAAGACTTTGGACTTCTCAGTGAAGTACGAATGATGAACCACAAAGCTTTCGTGATAGGCTTAAAGAACATCCTTATCTTATGTAGCCACAAGGTGGACATTGCTGAGCAGCAGACCACAGATCCGATTCTAAGATTTACAGAGTTGCAAAGTCTGTTAAGCTGCCAAGTCCTCTATGCTAAGGAAACTGGTTAGAAGGAGTGGCACACGACTTGGGTAGGGAATTTTGGCAGACAAAGACAAGGGTGAGAATTTTGGATCCCATATTATCTTGGAATCTTTGCCAGTGGAAGGGCTACTCCATTTCACTTTGTACAAACAATTACTCCTTTGCATGAATAATCTTCAGTGACTTAGGCTGGGACAGGTACTTTGCAGGAAACTCCCAGACATCTGTCATTGTCTTGAGGCCTGTAATGAGAGTTAATGTCCAGTCCAGCCTAGTCCAGATGGAAAAGTGTAAGGTCTACTCTTAGGAAGAGAAAGCATAGATACCAAAGGAATTAAAAGATCTTGCCAATTTGCCTCTATAGAAGCTTAGAGAACAGGCATACTAACGGATTCTGGACTCTTTTGTTCCTTCATTTATTCTCAACTCTAGAAGTAGTTCTGTGTCCCGTGCTTGTTCTTCCTGTATTACTTAGAGTGCTCTTTTTATAGTTCACCATCTTTTAAAGTTAATGATTATTTTAATTAAATTCTCTCTGTTGAAGTTATTAGAGTAGTTTCTGTCTCCTGATTGGACACTGACAGTTTCATGAAGCTTGCAGTAATGCCATTTGAACCTGCTCTTAATTTATGGAAGGAAGATTTTAAATGACTGCTTCAATTTACTTAACAGTTATGATAATGCATCTTTCTAATTTTTTCTTACATTTTCTTGCATTATTACATTTAGTAATGATAGTAATGGTACATACCTTGTAGGTCACTATTATTTTCCTTTTACTTGATGTATATATTTTAAAAATTCCTTCATTCAAGTTTCTAGCTACTGTTCAGTCCAAACTATCATCCTTGCTTACTTTGCATCTCCACTCATCATTGGACTGTGGCACTAACCATATAACTAGACTTCTTGCCTTCCTTGAACTTACCGCTAAATATCAGAATTATTTTTTTATAAATATATGTATCAGATCATGTCACTTGCTTGCTAAAAAACCTGAAAGATATCAAAATTTATTGTCTTGCATGGATTCATAACTTGGCTTCATGGATGAGCTCTAGGAGTCTAAAACATTACTTGGAATTCTATGCTAATTTATAGTGAAGGATCCTCGACACTTAGCATGTTCTCAGAAGTCATGACACTCAAAATTAGAAACCACTCTTTAGAATATTTATAGCATTTATCATCTTTACACAAATTATTATGAGAGTATATAGTTCTCATTCCAGGACACATGTTTAAACATTCACAGTAGGGGCACCTGGGTAGCTCAGTCGGTTGAGCGGTTGAGCGTCCAACTTCTGCTCAGATCATGATCTCACCGTTCTTGAGTCCCAGCCCCACGTTGGGCTCTGTGCTGACAGTGAGCTCAGAGCCTGGAGCCTGCTTCGGATTCTGTGTCTCCCTCTCTCTCTGCCCCTCCCCTGCTCATGCTGTCTCTCTCAAAAATAAATAAAACATTAAAAAAATAAAACAAAATAAACATTAAATAAATAAATAAATAAACATTCTCAGTAAGTATGCTTGCAGGCTCAATGGCCAGTTCTTGAATCTTACAATAAACATTCTTATATCCAGGGTGAGAAAATCCCTGTAAGAAAATCCTATGGTGCACTGCAGTGTAGTGTCCCCTCTTGCAGGGCCTGGCACTTGCAGGAGCATCCTCAGTGTGAGCTGCATGTGCTCTGCTGTTGTGTGCTGGCTACTGTATCCTTCAGGCCAATAATCTGAAGAGGCCCTCATTGCCTATGACAGGCAGTGTTTGGTCCCTGGCCTGAATGTGGTATGTTTTAACTAGATGTACTCTGGTGAAATGAGACCTATCACTGCCTGGAATGGAGCCCTTGCAAAACTCCCAGGGTGGAAAGACAGAATGTTGATAGGGTTTTGGGTTGGTCTTCTGGAGAGGAGTCCCCACACTGGGACTTGGGCAAGCATGACTGGAAAGGGCAGTTCTTCCAGAGATAATGGGGGGCGCAAGTCTTAGGGTAAGCCAGTTAGGTAGTGAGTGTGGGCATTGTCCTGGTTCCCACAGGTGGCTCTGTTTTTATGCTGAAGGGCAGGGGAGGGAAATGTCACCTGCCAGTTCCTTGTTCCCAAAAGGGTCTCTTCATGAAGGCTCCCTCTCTGTGACATGCCCCAAGATGAACACATAAGCTCCCCACTGTGTGTCCCAGGTGCTCTTCGGATTGCTATTACCATGCTGTATGTTTGTGGGTTCTTTACCCTGTCTTCTCACCAAGAACAACCCCAATGTCCTCTGAGCTTTCCCGGAGCCAGGCACACTGACCATTAAAACTTAAGGCTTGGGTTGCCTGGGTGGCTCAGTCGGTTAAGCGTCCACCTTCGACCAGGTCATGATCTCATGGTTCATGCGTTCAAGCTCCACCTCAGGCTGTCTGCTGTCATCACAGAGCGTGCTTTGGATCCTCTATCCTCCTCTCCCTCTTTGCCCCTTCCCGACTCATGTGCTTTCAATCTGTCTCTCAAAAATAATTAAAACAAAAAATTTTTTAAACTCCAGGCTTTAAATCCTACTGTTTGCAAGAACCCACAAAATTCGGACACCACTCCCCCCCTCACTCACTTTCCAAGCCAGATGCTGTTGGGATTCATCTTCCCTCAGCACTCCCCTGTGTGTTAGTCTAACTCTGACTCCTCTCTGCAAGCACAACTTTCTCCCCATCAAAACAGCTACAATCCATTTATTTCCCAAGCCATGTCTCCACACCTCTTACTTTCTTTAATGTGACCTCTTCTCCACCTTTAGTTGTGGAGTGTGTTCTACCAGTCTTAGATCAATTTCTGGGGTTTTATGGGTGATTTGATAGGTATCTAGTTGTGTTCATGGTATGTAACAAACATAGGGTCCTTCTATTCCACTACCTTCTTTTCCTCATACCTAAATGCTCCTTTAAAAGTACTATTTAAACTAAAGAAGAGATGTATTATATATGTATGTGTGTGTGTGTGTGTGTGTGTGTGTGTGTTAGTTATATACAGGAGGAACATAGATCAAAGCCATTGTTGAGGAGAAGCCACTTTTCCTCTGCCCTCCTAGGTTTAGTGACTAGGGCCTGTAAATTTATAATTTCAAAATACAGATTAACAGGAGAAAAGGCATGCAATTTATTTGCATACGAATTCATTAAAAAGAACTGAAACTCAAAGCAGTGGTTAGACTCAGGAGTCTATGTACCATTTTAACAACAACAAAAATAAAGGCCATTTGGGCTTCAAGAAATGGTTAAGTTATGGGGAAGCAACTAGCAAATATATGGAGGAGATTAATAGAAGATAAGAACTCAGTTATTCAGACTCATCCTGATTCTGCCTCTCCGTGTTAGGTGATGAGTTGCTCTCCTCTTCCAGGACAGGAGAGGGTGACACCTTCACAAAGGGGATTTATGCCCTGGTCTTAGGTAGACAAAGGGAAGGCAGAGGACCATTCCTGCATCTGTGGATTCTCAATTCCCATGAGCTCAAAATAATCCTTATGCTAAAGTTACATATGTTGGAGTAGCATACCCTGATCTCCTCCATGGTAGTTCAAGTTAATTTTGAGTCTTTGTCACTTTGCTTCTGGTTTAGTTTAGCCCTTTCAGATACCGCCTGTATGTGCTTGATGAAGTAAGGAAAGATTAGTTACATTGTTAGCTATAATAACAGAACAGGGTTGAGATTTAAAAAAAAAAAAGTCTAGTAATCAAGCCAACAAAGGAGTTCTTCAATGACTATTGGTCACAATCAATTTGTAACAGGAGTAGTATGTTCTACTGCTGTCCTGGCTCAGAGGGCATTTCACACTGGTTTTGCCTTATCCCCTGGAAGTCAGGGAATAAGACTTGCCTTTTAAATCAACACCATTGCATGAAGTGTCTGAAATGCTACAACTGTGAGTTTCCAGGATGACCGGTTGGTGGATTGTCCCCTCAGTGTGTCAGTGGTATATGGGAGTTTATTTCAAAAAGCACAGGGTTCCTAGAGGCATTCCTTGCTCTTTGGTTCATGTGATCATTGCTCCAGCTCCTCCACCTCTCCTGTTCTTAGCTTGCTGCTCTTTATACAATCACCTTTTATAAATTCACTCTCTGCATATGTGCATGGGAATTTTTCTACCTTGGGAAGGCTTTGTTCTTTCTCCTCAGCTCATATGGGTTTTGAGAGTGGAGAGTGAGAGGCCTTTGGGTGACTTAAAGACTTTCATGACTGCAGGTATTGGGGGAGGAGAGGAAAACCAAATGAATTAGCTATATTCTTCTATATGTGAAATGTAAGCTCCTTCCCCTGACCCACAGGACACTCTGACCTGGCTCCAGCCCACCTCTTTGCAAGTCAGTCTGTGCTTTCTCTTCCTTCCCTGGAACAGCCTTCTCCCAGATCTTTGCATGGCTGGCTCCTTAGTGTCATTTAGTCTCAATTCCAGCAACATCTATTCATAGAGGTCTCTCAAAATCTAATATAAAGTAGCCCTGCGAGTTACTCTTGCATTGCTCTGTTTTCTTTACTTCGTGGCACTTGTCACTCTCAGAAGTTGCTTCACTCAAACTTCTGTGGAACATAAATTCCAGGAGAATAAAGACTAGATATGTCTCTTTCTTACCGCCCTATCCCCAGTCCCTGTGATGTTGCCCGGCAGTAAGTCCTAAGTGAATATTTCTGTGCTCAGTGATGGACTCAGTAAGAGAATGATTTGTTGAATTATATGGAAGGTGAGGAGTTCATTTAGGGTAGCTGTTTCTAAATGTTTTCTGCAGGATCCTATCACACTAAAATTATTAAGGATGCCCAAATAACTTTTATTTATGTGTTGTATGTATGCTATTTAATATGTTAGCAATTAAAAACTGAAAAATTTTAAGAAGAAAAATATTTATCAATTAATTCATTTACAAATAATAACAATTATAAATCCATTAACATGTTCACATAAAAAACTTTTAAAATAAAAAGTATCTTGGGGGCACCCGGGTGGGGGTCAGTCAATTAAGCATCCAACTTTGGCTCAGGTTATGATCTCAGAGTTTGTGAGTTTAGGCTCACAATGGGCTCTGTGCTGACAGCTCAGAACACAAATCCTGCTTCAGATTCTGTGTCTCCCTCTCTATGCCCCTCCACTGCTCACACTCTCTGTCTCTCTCTCTCAAAAATAAATGTTTTTAAAAATTTTTTTAATTAAGAAAAAGTATTTTCCAAAACAAACTAAGTAAGAAAAGTGGCATTGTTTTACATTTCACTAATCTATTTAATATCTGGCTTAATAGAAAATGTCTGGGCTTTCATATCTGTTCTCACTCAAAAGTTGTGATATATTATTTTGGTTAAAGTACATTAAAAAAATCCAAACTCATCCAGTTATGCAGTTGGAAAAGCAAGGAACATTTTAATAATTTTTTTCTTTTAAGATAAATGTAGCTATTCTTCTTTACTACTAACAAAGGTTGATAAGTACTAGCTTCTTAAGGTTAATTGCTATATGGAATCTGAGACTACATCAATGAACTTTTTGTACTTTGTTGAATTAAAATCTCATTGGTGTATCTTATAAGTTGAATGGGTGGGTCTTTACTTATATGTGATTTTGTAATATATTTTATTGGCCATTTGCAAAACATTAATTGACTGGGTTATGCAGATATTCTGTGTTGATACATTTTATTATGTAAACTATAAAAAAATTACATTTGTTAATATTACTCCTGACCTTGTCAGAAGAGTCTTTAAGTATTGAGAAGCTGTCAAGCTCATGATGGCAGATATAAGTTTTCAAATTTAATTTTTGCTTGAAAACTTGAATTCTATCATTGACAAGTACTTGCAGTGATTTTTCTTGGATTGATGAGCGCATTTTATTCATTTTTCAAAAATCTTATGTCAAATACCCAAAACTGAATGATCATAGTTTGCCAGTCATTCTTTTAAATAAAAATCATTCTTTAGGGAAAAAGCGACTAATTCAGTTTGTAACCCAAGTGATTGTAACAAATGCTTTTTCTTGAGACCACTGTCTTACCTCACTATGCACCAAGTGTTTATGTGCAGCTGTAGCAAAAAATATTTAAAAGATGTGCAAATTTGAAATTTAGTAAATATTTTTTGGAAAATTTTTCTCCCTCATCAATCTTTTAATCACTGTTAATTGGAACAGGCACCTATTTTTTTCTGTGAGTCTGTGGCAGTACGGAATATTGCAAATACATGTACAGTTTGGTGACACTTCCTTGTTTCATGCTGGCGGGGACGACTACAGTTTTCCCCACCACTGTTTCTGCACAATCAGTGAAAATTTTAACTCTTTAACAAGGGAAAAAATTAGTATTATTATAAAAGTAAATCTTGACTTCATCTACCCTTTGAAAGGGGACATCTCCCCAGAGGTGTTCACACTTTAAAAACTACTGCCCTTGGGGCCCCCCGGGTGGCTCAGTGGGTTAAGCATTCAACTTCAGCTCAGGTCATGATCTCGCGGTTTTGTTCGTGGGTTCGAGCCCCGCGTCGGGCTCTGTGCTGACAGCTAGCTTGGAGCCTGGATCCTGCTTCAGATTCTGTGTCTCCGTCTCTCTCTCTGACCCTCCCCTGTTCGCACTGTCTAGCTCTGTCTCAAAAATAAATTTAAAACATTTTTAAAAATCCAAAAAAAAAAAAAAAAAAAAAAACTACTGCCCTTGAAGAGCCTGGGTGGTTCTGTCGGTTAAACATCCGACTTTGGCTCAGGTCTTAATCTCACAGTTCACGAGTCAGGCTTGAGCATTATTAAACATTATAAACAAACAAACAAACAAACAAATAAGCACTGTTCTAGTTCATGGTTGCTATAAGCCAGGGATAAGATATAGAAAAATTGACACTTTCCTAACCCACACTTCAATCTAATTGAAATTGCAAATACTAAATTCAAGCAATGTTTTCTTCCTACTTTCCCTTATATATAAATATCTGCCCAGAAATGAGCCCAAAGAATAAAGTAGCAGGTGAGAGGTACCTGATACAGCTAAAGACTGTACTTATGGAGGCTCGTTACTCTATTATGATCTAGGCATTGCTGATCTTATATTTGTGCTCTATGTCTTAGAAATATTTCTATCATTTTCTACCTATGGCTACTTTGAAAATAGTAGGAAAAGATTATAGGTAGTAATCTATAAGTTTTAAAATTATTTTCCTAAAAGTGGTTCTGCAATAATACTGGCCAAACTTCTCAAAGAAGTTAGAATTTTACCAATTCTGATGACAAGCCATCATTTAGAAACTTGAAGGTTCTCTTTACCCTATGAGAGCATGCTCTGGCTGCTTGCTTGCCCAGATAGCCATGTGAAAACCTTAATTTTATTCTGTTTTGGGCATGCTTTGTATTTCCACCTATTCCTATTATAGTGCAAGTCTGTAAGCAAGGCTCTTTTATCCATACTTATGGACATTCTGCAAATGGTGGGTGTTTGGCACAAGGAACGACCCTCAGCAACAAAAGTAGGAAATAAAAACCCCACCTTCCTTGTCCTTCGCTGAGAGAATTCTAAATTCTTGAGAGCGTCCCCAGCTGGACCGAATCCCATTGCCCACAGAGGTAACCCACCTCATTTAGTGCGCCCTCTGGTGGCTTTTCTCCCTTCTTTCTTTCACCTTCTCAACCCCACTTGCGCATCCTGGGATCCAACTAGATAAACCATCTATGCTCAAGTCCTTTTTTCAGGATTAGCTTTTGAGAGATCAAACAAAGACAAAATCTTCCCTCAAACAAAGTCAGCAGTAATGAACAAATCTCAGGTACTGGTTTAGTTGGGAGGCAGAAAAGGAAAGAGGGAAGCAATGTCACCTTTCACTTAACAGCTGATAAAGTGTTCTAGTCATAATATTCATTGACATGCCATCATATTAAGAATATCTTATACAGGGCATATTCTCCATTTCAAACTGTGGATATTTTCAGGCATAGTTCTGGAGCTATCTCTCCACCAACATATTTTTCTCATGATACTTGGTTTTCAGAGTCACTAGATTTATCTGTGAACTTCACTTTTTGTTATCTGTCAAAGTTTATAGATTTACAATTTATATTTCCATATTGTTTTCTCTTCCATTCTCTTTAGCTACTACCAGTCTAGCTTACAGTAACTTTTAAATATATGAGTGAATACAGAAGGAAGAAACAGAGGAAGGGAAGGAGGGAGGGACAAAAGAAGGGAGGGAATACAACTGTATTTGAAAATGCATTTGATGCTAAGCCATGCAGTTCTATAGAGCAGGTTTGATTTATTCTGCATAAGTAAATTACAGTATTTATGAATTACATGGTTATCTGTAATTCTTAACAATAAGCCCAGGTACTCCTTACTGTCAAGTGAGGAAATAAGTTTCACATATCAGAAACTCAGAAAAAGCACTGAGATCTGAGAAGCATTCTTCAAAGAAAAGTAAAGGCTAAACACCAAAGCAGAGGTCACTAGAGGGAGTCAAAACAAGGCATTCTGGGTTCTTAGCAGAGCGGTTTCATTCAGAGATATTTTACTCCATTCTATAGAAGAAAAATAATTGAGAAATCAAACACACAGAAAGGAAAACAACATTCATGAAGATTCTGGGCCCTTAAAAACATAACACAGGTTTATCTACATGAAGGTGGAGCAAATTGTGAGAAAGCTTATGAAAATTGAAGTAGTGATACTCTTACCATACAATCCAGCAACTGCACTGCTTGGTATTTACCCAACAGAGTTGAAAACTTATGTCCACACAAATGCCTGCACACAGATGTTTATAGCAGCTTTCTTCAGAATTGCCAAAACTTGGAAACAACCAAGATGTCCTTCAGTAGGTGAATGGATAAATAAACTGTGGTCCATCCCAACACTGGAATATTATCCAGCGCTAAAAAGAAATGAGCTACCAAGCCATGAAAAGGCATGAAGGAAACTTAAATGCATATTACTAAGTGAAAGAAGCCAATCTGAGAAGGCTAATACCTTAGACTTCCAACTATATAACATCCTAGAAATGGCAAAACTATGGAGACAGTAAAAAGATCAGTGGTTGGCTGGGGTCAGGGTGAGGGAGAGATAAATAGGTGCAAACCAGAGGATTTTTAGGGCAGTGCAGCTACTCTGTATGCTGCTGTAATTGTGTGTACGTGTCATTAGACATTTGCCCAAGCCTCTAGAAAGTACACCAAGAATAAGCCCTATTATAAACTATGGACTTTGGGTGATAATGTGTCATTGTAGTTGATCAGTTTTAACAAATAAACCACTCCCGTGGGGGCTGCTGATGATGGGAGAGCCTACACATGAGTAGGGCAGGGAGTACTCTACCATCCGTTCAGTTTTGTTGTGAGCCTAAAACTGCCCTAAAAAATAAAGTCTATTTTTTTAGATATTAAATTAGTGCAGAATTTAGTTCTCACCATCAATTATCTATGTTGAACTTATGCATTCAAGATTATTATTAAGAAGTTCTTTCTTTCCATACCCCCTCAAAATGAAATCAAAATAAAGAGAATAATCAATCTCGAAATGCTAATGATTTTTTGTTTTCTCCACACCTCTCTCTCCAAATCATGTTTTTACAAAGGGTCTGGCTGTGCAGATATGTCTCTAAAAATATTTTTGATAAATTCTAGTCCAACCACCTTGGAATGTGTGTGATCTTTTACTCCCTCCCTCAAGAATTAGTCTTTTTGATTTTCTTTCCAAGACAAGCAGGCTTTAGTTCAGTTGGGGAAATACAATAAGTAACTCAACCAGGCTATAATTTCAAATTGTTGAACTTCTGGCAACTTGCCCCTCCTCACCATTCTCTAGCTCTTCCTCCTTTCCTCCTCTTCACTCCCACATGCATACAGCCCCCTGAGATCCTCTATGGAAGCAACACCGTTTGCAAATTGGGATGATGGGAAGGCTTGGAAGTTGCTCAGGCATAATAATTTGCTTTCTATTTTTAAAAACAAATCTGGTAAAATAAATCAAGTGCTTGGCAAAATGGTATAATCAAATGTTGTGTTTTATGCCTCTTTCTGAAGAACAAATAAAATTCTCCCTCCGTGGGGACAAGAAATGATTTGGAGAATTGGAATAAACTTCGCCTCTCTGTCCCCAAATTCTTGATCTTCAAGTACTGGCTGTCTTGATGAGAAATGCAGGTGGTCCCCGGCAGGCCCAGCTCAGACAGAGTACCGGGAAACTTCATATGTGGCTGCTCAGTAACTGAGACATTGGTGCTTCTGGATTCCTTTCAATATTCCCTCATGGTACGCATCATATTCACAAGTTATAATTCACAATCGTACAACATAATATAATCCTTTGCTTCTTCTCTGCCTGATTGGAATGGAGGGATAGGAGATAAATTTCAAAGTAAACCCAAGCTAGCAGCAGGAAAAAAATGCCATTTTATTATTTATTTATATATAAATGTATACCCCAGTGTTCTTCATTCTAGTACCTGCTTATCTTAATGATGGAGCCACACTGATCCCCTAGTAGTCATTTTCAAAAAAGGTAAAAGCCAATGTCAATCTCCATGCAACATGACTTACAGACATTAAATACCATTCCCAAAGTAATTTCAGCAAAATCCCATGGCCCCGAGTATACCAGTGATGCAGATGAAGACTCTCTTCTTGACCACTCTCTAGAAGCATGGGTTCTAGCGGCTTAAGGCTGTGTCCCAAGGTGGCATCCACCCCCTCTTAAAATGTCTCCTGAGAAAGCTTGCAATTATAAATCCTTTCTCTGCTTCTTTGAGATAGAAGTCTTCTACTGCTCAAAACCACCTCTTCAAGGACCTAGGAGCCATCTCTTTGAAATGAAACACTGTAGAAGATACCTCTCCCTCTGGCTCCCAGACCTTAGGGAGAGGAAGCACCTAACTTTAGCGCACACTTTGCTCCAGCTTGTATAAATACCCCAGTCATAAATATACAAGTTTTTTTCTCTTCTGGATGAATGCCAATTAGCTAGATGGCCTAGTTACATGGACCAAACACACCCTTCGCACTCTCCATTGCCTCTCCGTTGGCACACCTCAGTATTTAAAATTTTCCTTTTATTTAAGCAGAATTGAGCTCAGGGTTCTCTTCTCTATTGTAATGGTTAAAACTGAATAAAATCTGTATTTCTCACTGTTAACTAGTGTTCAACTTTAACTTTGAAATCAGTCCCCAGTTACTATCCAATGAAGGAAACAGTAACCATTCTAGGAATTTCAAGCAGAAGAAATGTTGGGGTGCCTGGGTTCAAGCCCCCCATAGGGTTCTGTGCTGACAGTGCAGAGCCTGCTTGTGATTCTCACTCCCTCTCTCTCTGCCCCTCCCCTGCTCATGTTCTCTCTCTCAAAATAAATAAACAGTTAAGAAAAAGAAGTTTAAATATAGGTAGTGAAGTGTTTACAAAATCTTATTGGAAGAATTGGAGAATTGGAAGTAGGGTTACTAACTCCTAAACTAGGAGAAATTTTTAGAATGAAAGGGGCTCTATTGATTACACTAGTATTATGAGTAAAAATCAGTACTGTTCTAGACATACAG
>NC_043709.1:74593299-74602916 GCF_006229205.1 Suricata suricatta
TCTCAACATATGACAAAATGTTAAATATTAAAATGCTAATGTAAGCAATATATTTCTTAAAATATTAATACATATACATAATATAATAGTCTACAAGTTTTTGATGATTTGGGGAGCATTTCTAAAATTGGAACTTGGGGCACCTGGGTGGCTCAGTTGGTTGAGCATCTGGCTTCAGCTCAGGTCATGATCTCGCAGTTCGTGGATTTGAGCCCCGTGTCGGGCCCTGTGTTGGCAGCTAGCTCAGAGCCTGGAGCCTGTCTTCAGATTCTGTGTCTCCCTCTCTCTGACCCTCCCCTGCTCACACTGTCTCTATGTCTCTCTCAAAAATAAATAAAACTTTAAAAATAATGATAAAATAAAATTGGAACTAATATGGAAATATCTGACATATTTGACTACATAAAAATCTAAAAATTTAGTTTAACTTTTAGTTTAGTCTTCATTAAAGGCTTCACTAAAAAAAGTCACCTAATGTCAGTCAAGGAGAAAAAAATTAAAGCAATATATCTCTTAAAATGTTAATACATATACATAATACAATAGTCCACAAGCTTTCAATGATTTGGGGAGCATTTCTAAAATTGGAACTAATATGGAAATATCTGACATATTTACATAAAAATTAAAACATTTAGTTTAACTTTTAGTTTAGTCTTCGTTAAAGACTTCACTAAAAAAAAGTCACCTAATGTCAGCCAAGGAGAAAAAATTATAACACATGTAACAGACAAAAGGCTACTATCCCTAATGTATAAATAATGACAATAAGCTAATAAGAAAAAGACAAGCCAATGGAAAAATGGGCAAAAAATACTAGCAGGCAATTCACTGAAGAACAAGTACAAATGGCTTATAAACATAAGGGGGTTACAACTGACATAAAAATAAGAAAATAAACATTGCTTTTGAAGACTTCAAAGGATAGCATCCAATGTTAGCAGAAGCATTGGGCAGTGGGGACTCTTACAATATAAATTAATACAATTTATGGGAAAGTAATTTGTCCATGAAATTGTAAACTATGTATTTCCTTTAACGTAGAATTTCTTTTCTAGGATTCTAGCCCAAATATATAACATGAGACACAAAGCAATTATCACAGCATGATTCTATTTTTGCAAAGGTGTATGTGCAGGTGTGTGTGTGTCTATGTCTGTGTGTTATGTATCTGTAGCTGGTCCTGTATAAAATTAGGACAAGGTTGAAATGGATAGGCACAAATGGGTACTTTGGAAAATAGAGCTGAATGGGAGGAAAAGAAGATTTTCATTTCTTTATATATTTTTATTTTAAAAGTAGTGCCTTAAACAATGAATGGATAGAGAAAATGTGGCATGTATACACAGTAGAATATTATTCAGCCTTTTTAAAAAAAAGGAAGGAAATCTTGTCACTTGTGAGAACATGAATGAAACTAGAGGGCATTTATGCTAAATGAAATAAGCTAGACACAGAGAGACAAATACCTCATGATCACTTTTACAAGTAAAACTAAAAAAAATATCAAATTCTCGGTAGGAGACTGGTGGTTAGAAGGTGCTGGAGATAGGGTAAAAGTGGAGATACTGCACAAAGGGAACAAATTTTCAATTATAAAATGAATAAGTTCTAGAGACCTAATGTATAGAATGGAGACTATAGTTAACAATAATGTGTTCTTAAAATTTGCTGAAACAACAGATAACAAATGTCTCACCACACACACACACACACACACACACACACACACACACACAAACGGTAACTATGGGAGGTGATGGATATGTTAATTACCTTGATTATGGTAATCATTTTACCATGTATACATACAACAAAACATCGCATTGTATACTTTAAATATATACAATTTTTATTTGTCAAAAATAAATTTTAAAAAATTTTAAAGAAGTAATTTTTAGAAAAATTAGAAGGGTAATTTTAGGTACATGTATGTAACTTTTATTTGTAAATTGAATATAAAGTCATTGACTTTAAATTATCTCTATCTATACCGTTTTTTGTAACAAATGTGATGTCATTCAAGTCTCCCACATATTCTTCAGTTTTCAGCTCTATTTGTCACATCAGTCACTCAATAAATATTTGCTGAATAAATGAATTAATAGCCAGACTTTCTCTACATTTCATCAGTCTGTGGGTCTCTTTTTCCTTCTTAGATACAATAGCTACTTTTGATTTCTATTGAGCTGAGTTAGCAATGGTTATTCATCAAATTTTTCAGTATTATTTTTTAAAATAGCTTTCATCTTCTTACAGCTTTAGCTGCCTCTCCATTCTGCATGTCTCTTATACCTGCCACCTCTCCTTCTCCAACTCTCAGAGTGGAAAGCATGCACTTGTTGGCATTTTCTGTCCATGTTCTTATTTTTAATCATTGAATTAGACATCATATAAGAAATAGATACTTTCTTAATTAAACTATTTGAGGAATTATTTCTTCCAGTTGAAGAATAAATTACTGGGCTCAATCATATGTTTTATGATTCTAGATTAAAAAATAACTTCCCAATTAACCAGAGGGGAAAGGATTAATTTAATTTTGAATATAAAGAAATATATTCTCATAATAAAAGCAAAATGTGTTGGATCATCTGAGATTTTCTACAGTAATAATAAAAATGTTCTTTGTTCTACCTAAAGTCCCTGATTCTAAAGTCCAAGTTTATCTGTTTATCTGTTTAGGATGAGTCCCCAGTTAAGACTGTTTATGTGGGCACCTGGATGGCTCACCCAGTTGAGGATCCAACTCTTGATTTCAACTCAGGTCATAATCTCACAGTCATAAGAATCTCTGTCTCACTCTCTCCCTCTCCCTTGCTCATGCACATATGCATGCTCTCACATTCTCTCTCTCTCTCTCTCTCTCTCTCTCTCTCAAAAATAAACATTAATTTAAAAAACCATCCATTTTTATATCCATTTTAAAGATAAAGAAACAAACCTAGATTAATAACTTGACCTCACAGTTGGAAATGTTAAATCTGGGACCCAAATCAGGTCTATCCAACTCCAGAGTTTGAGCTTCTACACCAAAAGCCACACCCATGAAGTCTTAAATGTTGTTCTCAATCAGAACATTATCACGCGGATCTTCAAGTAAGTACTGCTTTTCCCATTTCATATTTCATGGTCAGATTTCACAATGCTAATTTAAAATACAATGAGATTCATTCTTATTTAAAATGTAAATTGGAACCTTAATTACTTCGCTTTTAAGTAGACTTTATTTCTGTCTATAGAAAATCTCTGCCTTTTGGAAAAAGATGCATTAAGAAGTGACCAGTACTCTGCTCTAATTATGTTCATTTGTCTACGGGGTTCTTCTTAGCATTTTAAAATGAGCTAATAATGCAAACCAATTAACAAACAAAATGAGATTACATTCAAAGACTGCAAAAGCCAAACATTATTCCTGATAAGTATAAATATTAAAAATTAGGGTTTTAATTAGAATAAACTTTTCAACCAAAGGAGGGATGGAAATAAACATAACAAGTGCAAGTCAACATCACAACAAGCAACTATTTCAGCAGAAAATATAGAAGGATGCAAGTAAGCTCTGTAAATTCTTACTATCCTCCCCTCAATCTTACCATCCTTTTAAATACCTTTGTTTCAAGTTTGGAATATAGACATCAAATATCAAAGCTTTCAAACTGAGCCAGCATCAGTTCATACTCAACTTTGCAAACAATGGTTACAACCACTCCAGGTCTTTGTTAACAGCCATAATGAAGAGGAAACAGAAAATAACAAAGCCAACTATCTGGAAGTGTGTTTTCTTCATGTAGAAACATCTTGAGTTTTCTCTGGCAAGACATAGGCTCCTTACCCTATTTCAGGTTATAAACACTATAACCTTAAAACCCTTGGAGGACACATTTTGGAGACCTGATATTAAAAAAAAAAAAAAACCCTAAAAGTTTGCTTTATGAGCAACATAAAATAAATCACACAATTCCCAGGGTGCTTATGAATAGTGTAGATACTTATAGAATTATGTGCCCAAACCACTGAGTTAGGTCAAGTGCAATTACTGAGAAATTAAGGGAGCCAAAATTGTGTTATCCTAACAAGAAGCCTAATTTGAAACAGTTTACAGCAGTAGCAAAGCCAAACTACCTATCTTGTCCATGGTGCTATAAGAGACAGGTATAGAATTGTATAGAATTGATAGGGCACTGGGAAGGAAAGTCCATACAACATAAAACTATGTAGCCATAAAAGACTAATGAAAGAGCTCTTTATGACTGATACAGACAGATGTCAACATAATATTAAGAAAAAGAAGTAGGATATGAAGCTGTGTTAAAGTCATCATTTCCTTTAAAAAACTTTTTTGACTTAAAGAGAGGAAAGACTGTGAATGTATTTGGATTGTTTTTACATAAAATATCTCTGGAAGGATAACAGTGGATACCTGGGAAAAGAAATGGATAGCTCTGAGTGGGACAGAGATTTTTCATTGTACACTTGTTCATTCGTTTTAATCAGCATGTACTGTGACCCAGGAACCTTCTAGCTAAAAATTTCCCCTCTGGATATAAATATATTCCAAAATACAAATTCAAAACAATATTCACTATAGCAACATTATTACCATAAAAATAATAATATTAGATTATTAGGAAAGAACGTGAAAAAAACTGAAAGTGCATCAATGGTTGATTGCTTATATAAATTGTGGCCAATTACCAGTTTTCTGAGTGTAATTAGCAAGGGAAGGAGAATACCTGTGTAGCCCAAATAAAACTGTCCCTCTGTCATCCCAGAGGCCTAGCTCCTTATTTGCTACTCTCAAGTGAATCTTGGGGAGCCTGTTTGATAGTGTATTTTGTCGCTTGGGGTTTAGAGAGAAAAAAACCAGGAGAAATACTACACCAGCATGTCAAGAACTTCAAAGGGTCTAACATTTTACCCTACCTGCAAGCTAACAAACAAGTTTGTTGACCACAGTTTTAAGGCTGCTTGCAGAAGACACAGACTCCAGAAATAGAGCATTTTGCTCTTCACAGAAATGTTAATAGCCAGAGTTTCAGCATTTTCTTATGCTGGTCCCTATGCTCCAACTCAAAAAGCATGACCCAAAAGGTCCAGGTGACACCTGCACACACAGTGGGTTGTGTTACAGAAGAGGAATTTAGAGCTTAGGGAACACAAATCTCTTCTAATGGCCAGTAAGGATGCCTGCCCTTTGCTCCAGAGGGGCACACTTTCTCTAGTTTGCAAGACTGTAAACAAGTCTGCCTTTGTTTAGAAAGAGGCACTGTCTCTGTCTTTACCACACTAAAATTCTTGAAAAGATAGTCCAGAGCAAAGGTAATCAGTGTCTCTGTTCAAAAGATGTGCAGAACTACACCTCTCATTTCCACACCATCATAGATTCTAGTGAATTTTCCAATGAATACACCGGCATATTGAGCACTCTGATTTGACAAACAGACTAGGACCTAATCCAGTCAATTCTTTTATCCATTAATAGTCTTAATTAAGACTATCAACGAGACTTGAAGCCCCAGTATAAGGCCAACCTGCAGGATTGACTCCAATCATGCCCTGCTGGGTCCAGGACCTATCTAGCTAAACAAATGCCATAAACTATTAAGGTCTACATTAGAAATCCAGATGGACTTCGCCTCAAGCTTCACTATTGACCTTTCTGCTTGGCTGGACACAAAAATTCAGGTAGAACAAAATATTAGCAGTTGTTCATTCTCTGCACCAGCCCCTCAAAATAAGAATCTTACACAGTTCTCTTATCCATTACAATGCTTTCCAATGAGGTGAAACTAATCTGAATGCCTTTTAGCACTGAGTTGGTACCATTGATCAATTTGGTGAAAATGAAAGACAAATTTCATACCACTTCTTCTAGTTGAATGACTCTATCATTGTAGGGATAGCTATCTATAAAGTGAACATAAATAACAAGTCAGTTATCCCTCTGGGAAGCTCCTCAAAGTAACCAAGAGTAACTTCAATTTGGTATGATTGGTACAGGCAGCTGAGAGCAACATAATTAACTGAAGTTTTTCTTTAAATCCTTAGAAGTGTCTTACAACCATCTCTAAGATGCAAATCACTGTATTTGTGGGACAGAAGCAAATTAATGGCTGGCTTCCACACAAGAAATACATTTCCAGGGATGCATATGGTGCCCCTGGGGAAAAAAAAACTATTGTTTATGTTTCGGGGATCCCCAAGAGGAGCTTACATCAGGCTAGGAACCCAGGTTGGTAGTGCCTCTGATGTGGCCTGTCAGTCAGCTAGTAAGCCTTAAGATTGCCACTTCAGTTTAAACAATTGAATCTGGTTCTTGCTTCTGGAGCAACTACCCAAGGAAAAGCAGTCCAACCTGTCCTGTTTGTGCAGGCCACCAACCAGGATGGCCCCTATTTCTAAACCTCTCACAAAAATCATCTGTCTGTATCTCTGGACATCTGCCCACCTTCATTCTCATACCTGTTGGCCATTCATTTCACTGGATGGACAAATGCCACCTGGTCAGTGTGTTAAAAGGTTTGGATTTCATTTGTTTCATAGAAAAGTATGGGGAAGAATAGTAAACACTAACAGCACACACTGTAGAGCTAAGAGGTCTGGATCCTGATTCTGCCACACTCTTATTAACATTACCGCTGATGTGATTAGAAAAAATATTTAAATATCAGGAAGCTATCAAGCTCACAGTACCACATATGAATTTCCAAGCTCTACAATGTTTGAAACCTCAAATTTTATCATTGGCAACAAATGCTTTTAGTTGTGTTTCTTGAAGCAATAGGCTCACTTTGTTCATTTTTGAGAAAATATCTGCCACATAACCAAATCTGAGTAACCACAGTTTGTCAGCCATTTTTTCTTAATTAAAATGTTCCATAAGATAGCAGTTAGTTCAACTAACAAATCAAATGATCACACAAGAGCTTTCCCTCAAGACAACCATGATACTGCCAAGAAGGGCTCCATGAACACTTCCTGCTTTGTCATATAGAATACTAAAATGATGTATACTCAAAAGTTGATATTTAGTCAAATTAATAATTTGTTCTTCTTTATCAAAGACAACCTTAAGTTAAATTCATCTGATAATTGACAGATTTTAGAACATACTCCCTCAAAATGTAGCACTTTGACATATTGAATATTTTAAACTGAAGAGATCTGAGAAACAACAGGTACAGGAAGGACCTCTTCTCCCCTAAAGTAGGTCATAAATCCTCAAGCAAGAGGTGCCCTCCCTATACCTGGAGGAAAGGAGCATCCTTATCTCCAAAGATGGAAGGATATCCAAAGGAATCCAAACAAACAGGCCTTGCTAAGAGTTTACTGTCCTTAACTACCCTTTTGTTCTGTCACATTTTTCTACAACTTTCCACTCTTCATCAAACCTATTATAAAAATGCTCAGGCTTAACAACCTCTTCAGGTGTTTATTTCTTTATAACGACTCCTATGTCACATAGAACTAATAAATTTGTATGCTTTTCTCCCATTAATCTTTTTTATCAGTCCAACTTACAAAGCCCCAGCAAGGGAGCCTAAGATGAGTAGAGGATTTTTCTCCCTTACTCATTAAAGAACAAAACAGCTATAGCTTACTGCTATTGACTTAATTTGTACTTAGGACCAGCTTTTTTACCCACCATTGTTTTGTACCATTGGTACAAATGTCAACATAGTGGAAAAGACAAATAACTTCTTAGTACTACTGTAAAAATAAGTTTGACTTCATGGAATCTTTAAAGTGTTTTGGAGACCCAGGGATTTGCAGACCACTTTGAAACTGCTGGTCTCCGTGAACACGATAAACTCCTAAACTGGGCCAAGTGCAATAGAAATGGAAAAGCAGGGCTGTGTAGGAAAATTTTTGAGTAGGATACACAGGATTTAATGACAAAGTACATGTGAGAAGTATAGAAGAAGGGATCAGTTTTGCTGAAAATCGGCTGACTACCTGATGTTAACATAAAGAACAAAGACTGTGGCCATAAGATCAACTGTTGTTTTGGAGACATCTCCTAAAAACTAATTTTTCCCAACCAAAGAAATTCAAAGGGCGATATTTTGTTTACAGACTGTGATCCCAAGTGTAGATCAATGACTGAAGTTATCATCTAGGCCAGCTGCCAGTGAACTATGACAACTAAGTTGAAGGATTTGTAATTATCAATCTAGAAATACCTAAAAGAGGTGTTTCACTAAATTGCCATCTAGGTATCAATAATAGAAGATTCTAGCTGCACTGGGGATCGAGGACTACAACAACAACAAAAGATGACACCTTAATGCATACATAGGGTCCTTGACATCAGATGACAAACTCATCTAAGATATTAGGGGACCTCAACAGAAGAAGGGCACCTTAACAGGGTTATTTGGTGTCACTCATTGTCCCTGGAGCAAACATCAGCAGTTTCAACATTAGACATCATGCTCCTTGGAATAAGCTTCGAGGATCAGCAGTAACATTGGCATCAGAGCATTCACTGAGCTTCAGCAACACAGCTGCTATGGGGTTTGTAACAAGAGAATCTCCATCTGAGCCAGAGTTGGAAGAGTTGGGTACATAATAATCAAAGGGCTAGAACATAAGAGATAGTCTCTGGAGAAAACTCCCAATGCTCTTTGTGAAGAATTTGCAGCAGGACTTGTATTCCTACAAGAATATAAGAAAAGCAAGAGAAATATTGTTCTGAGGTATTATTTTTCCTCCCTTGGGTGATAAAACCTAGCAAATGATTAATGATTGGGTATAAACAAAACCCTAATACATGAAAATTAGTTTTTGGATTATTCTTATCTTCCACAGATATTGGCTTGATCCAAAAGTCTATTTTAACAAAGACCTATTTTACCCCAAGAAATGTTGATTTAATTACAAATCAGAAAGTGGAAAAGTTTCCTTTTTTAATAAAAATTTATTTGCTATGGTTTTATTTTATCCTCTGAGCCTTCATGTGTGTCTGATGATTAGTGATAAGTGCATAATCACTACATAGCCTGGCATTTTTAATATCTATTTTCCATTCTATATAATACTAGTCTTTGGAGAGGTTAAGTTGCTGTATCATATTTTCAGAAAACTCTCCTTCCGCCATGCCCTCACCCACATACCAGTGGACAAAGGCACGCTTGGCATACATCAGGTCAAACTTGTGGTCCAGGCGAGCCCAGGCCTCAGTGATGGCTGTGGTGTTGCTCAGCATGCACACAGCTTGCTATCCCTTGGCCAGGTCTCCACCAGGCATCACAGTGGGAGGCTGGCAATTAATGCCAACTTTGAAGCCAGTGGGGCACCAGTCTGCAAACTGGATGGTGCGCTTGGTCTTAATCGTGGCAATGGCAGCATTGACATCTTTGGGAACCACGTTTCCACGGTACAACAGGCAGCAAGCCATGTATTTACCATGGCAAGGGTCACATTTCACCATCTGGTTGGCTGGCTCAAAGCATGCATTGGTGATCTCAGCTACAGAAAGCTGTTCGTGGTAGGCTTTCTCAGCAGAGATGACAGGGGCATATGTGGCCAGAGGGAAGTGGATGCGGGGATAGGGCACCAGGTTGGTCTGGAATTCTGTCAGATCGACATTCAGGGCTCCATCAAATCTGAGG
>NC_043709.1:74603016-74627979 GCF_006229205.1 Suricata suricatta
CTTTCCCCCTCACCACTAATGTCCAATCACACTGGCAAACATGCCTAGCTTGTTCCTGCTCCAAAGATTTTGTACTTGTTATTTCCTTTTGTACTAGTTATGTATTTCTGCATAATAAAACACCTTAAAACTTCATGACTTAAAACAGTAAGCATTTATCATTCCACAGTTTCTGGGGATCAGAATCTCAGGTGGGGCTTAGATGGGTGCTCTGGCTCCACGTCTCTTTTGAGATTGCTGTAAGATGTCACTTGGGCCGTCATATGAAGCTTGACTGGAGGCTTGAGGGTCCACATCCAATAAATACAGCTCCTTCTCATGGCTGGCAAGCTGGCACTGGGTGTTGGCAGGAGACCTTAATTCCTTACCATGTTGCCTTTCTCCATATAGTTCCTTAAGCATCCTTGTCATATGGCAGTTGGTATTCCCTGTAAATGTTCTAGGAGATCAAGGTGGAAATGGAAAGGCCTTTGATGTTCTAACAGAATTTGCACACCATTCCTTCCACTGTAGAATCTGATCACACAGACCAATCCTGGTACATGTGAGAAGGATTGTACACAGGCCTGAATACCACGAGGCAAGGACCGTTGAGTGTATCTTGGAGACTGGCTACCACACTCTTTCTCTCAAGTCTTTTTATTTTTTTCCCTGAGCTCACCTAATTCAGGTCTTCACTGAAATGTGATCTCCTCAAAAAGATCTTTTACCTGTCTAATATAATTTCAGGCATTGGTAGACACTATCAATGTAATATAGGGTAATGGGATAGAAGGTAATAGAATACGGGGACTCTAAGTCCTTGTGTGTTTATTTTTTTAATCATCTAACCCAGGGGAAACTTTGTCTATTCTTGTTCATAATACCGGCCAGTTATGGAATACAGTGCCTAACACAGAGTAGGCACACAGTATATATTTTTTGAATGAATGAATGATTTTTGAAGTAGTGATAATGAATTTACAATCAGCACTTCATGCTCTTTTATGCCATTTTGTAACTCTGCACAGAGAGTAATACTAGCAGAAACCTCAATGATGACAAGTCACAAGACTAGAGCTTCATAATATTTTCTTTAGGTGAATTATAGTGTGTGGTAGTAATTAAGGTTCCACATCATTCAATATGAATTATTTTTACCTTTCTAAGTGAATTTTGCAGGATTTATGAAATATTTTAATTACTATATGTAAAATGCAAATGGTTTTAAATATTCAGGTATAATAAATAGTACACTATCAGGAGAGAGTACTTGGAAATAACTATAGATAAAGAAAAATACTAATTTTGGAAGGGGCTTAATCTCATTGATCAGCATTACTTAACTATTTAGTACTTCTGGTTCCGGTTCATTTCAGTACCTGATGTACATGTGTATCCTTTGTCACTGAACTGAATGAAAAATGAAGTGTGCTTTCTTTCATTTATTTTTTTTAAGTGTGCTTGTTTTAAACCAACCTGGGAGAATTCTGTCTGACAGCCCTGTTTCCTACCTGCAACTCTCTAGGAGGCAAAATTGCAATTTCCCCCTTCCATGTTAATAAGAACACAATGAAAGTTAAGGAGCTCCTCAGTGGCTCAGTCAGTTGAGCATCTAACTTTGGCTCAGGTCATGATCTTTCGGTTCTGAGTTCGAGCCCCGCTCTCTACCATCAGCACAGCTTCTCTGCCGTCAGCACAGGCTCTCTGCTGCCAACACAGAGCCCGCTTTGGAGCCTCTGTCCCCCACTGTCTGCCCCTCCCCTGCTCACACTCTGTCTCTCAAAAATAAATATTAAAAATAATAATATAATGAAACCAAAAACCCAATGCTTAAGTTTCATTTAAGATGCTGTATTTTATGCTCTGTACCACGAAAAAAAAATGATTAGAAATATTCTCGAAAATACTCATTTCTGCAAAGTCATTTGCACCTATGCAATTAGATTATCATGACAATAATCTGTTCAGACTAATAGCTCTCATTGCAAATGCAATTATTCTAGCTTTAATCCATTTTAACTGAGTCGGAGAGCAGAAATGGGTAGGTCAGTCAGTAAATGAACCTCTGACTCCAAGATCAAAGTAAGCAAAAGGATGTTCAGTGGATTGCTAAATAATTTCTGGCATATGATAATAGAATTATAAAAATGGAGAGAATATTAGAAATTATCCAAGGACCTTTCCCAGCCAGAGCAGAAGTTTCCCCCACAATCTCCAACCTCTATTTGAAATAGACCCATGTTGGAGGTCTCTCCTCTCAAAGTATTTTTAGAAAATCCAAGTTCAAATGTTAAGCCAAAGTAACTCTCTTCAAAGTTTCCACATTTAGAACCTAGCTCTATTCCATGACACATGACAAAATAAGGCTAATCCTTTCTACCACTGGTCAGTCCTTTCAGTTAGTGATCCTCATACTTGGGTGCACCCTGGAGACCTCTGGGAAGCTTAAACTAATGCCCAGATTCCATTAGCAAAATTCTGATTCATCTTGTCAGGGGGTGAACCGGGGATCTGAAGTTTCAGAAGTTCCCCATGTGATTCTAATGTGCAGGCAGGGTTGAGAACCACTGTATTTGCAAAGAACTGTCTCATTCCCAACACTTTTCATCTTCTCTTCCCAAAACTAATTTTTCCCTTTTCCTTTAGGTATTCTTCACAGGACATAATTTCCAGATTCCCTCATCATCTTAGTCCCCTGAGTATGCTCTATTTCATTGTAGTCAATCCTCACACACAGAAGCTAGCAGTTCTCCGGTGGTCTGACCCTTGCAGACTAAAGCTGCCATTATGATTTCTTATTCTTTGCAATTTGAGTTGCATTTGTGTTTGAATGACTATGTGACACTGGTAGCACACTGTGATCCTGCGGTCAACTAAGTCTCTTACCTCATTTTCATATGAACCGATGCTAACCCATGAATCCCCAACCTGAATGTACAAAGCTGATTTTCTGAATTTCCTACTTATTTTATCATCTTGCAAGTTTACTTTCATTTGTTCTATTTTATTAATTTTTTAACGAATCATTATTCAATAGCCCAGGGCCAAGATTAGGGTAAGGCAAGTAAGGCATTCAGCTCAAGGACAAAATGTAAGGGGCACTAAAGCTCTCAGAAATTGAGACAATTTTTTCCAGCTTTTTTTGAGGTATAATTAACAAAATTGTAATCTATTTAAAGTATATAATGTGATGATTTTGTCTATGTATGCACTGTGAAAGGATCCCCACAATAGAGTTAATTAACACATACCTTTTTTTTGGTAGGAATGCTTAAGTTCTACTCTCTTAGCAAATTCAATTATACAATATAATATAATCAACTATAGTCACCATGTTATACATTAGATCCCCAGACCTTATTCATCTTATAAATGAAAGTTTGCATACTTTTATCATCCTCTCCTCCTGTCCCCCCCTCCTAGCCCTGACAACACCACCCTACTGTTTCTATGAGTTCAATGTTTGTTTTTTTTAGATTCCATATGTGTGATACCATCCACTATTTGCCTTTCTCTGAGTTCTTTCACTTAGTATAATACCCTTTAGCTTCATACATCTTGCTACAAATGGCAAGATTTTCTTCTTTCTCATGGCTGAATAATACGCTCACATTTTCTTGATCCATCCATTCATGACTGGGTTATTGTGAATAATGCTGCAATGAAAATGAGAGTACAGACATTTCTTTAAGATGATAAATAATGTTTCTAAGTTTTTAAAATTTTGAGAGAAGAGAGCGTGTGCATGCACACAGGTGAGAGGCAGAGAGATGGAGACAGAGAGAATCCCAAGCAGGCTACATTGCTGTCAGTACAGAACCCAGTGCGGGTCTTGAACTCATGAACCATGAGATCTTGACCTGAGCTGAAATTAAGAATCAGATGCTTAACCAACTGAGCCACCCAGGTGCCCCTAACAAATAATATTTTCATATAACATTAAGAAAAACAATATACATGGAAAAAAATACATGATAAACAAAATATCAAAATTTTAAATCAGATTATTCTCTTTTTTTGTTGTTGTTTTATGACCCTGTATTATTATGCAATGGGAACAGTTATTTCCAAGCAACTTGTGGTTCACAGGCCAGGCTAGCCATCAAGCCTCCACCTCCAGTCCACCCCATCCCTACCACAGTAGGTTCTAAGGGCTGACAATGATATGCAAACAGACTAAACAAATTAGAGCTTTATATATATATATATACACACACACACATATACATAGGGTTTCCATTTCCTTTTCCAGTTGGCCCATAGAATGGGTGGATATTTTGACGAGTGTATATGGAGGCACATATTTTTCTCTAAATCTCAGACTCCAATGAAGTTCCCCCACAGCGCTGCAATAACTATTTCCTCCTATCCCCAGATTTACCTCTGTAATTTAATAAACACGACCTTTGTATTTTTGTCTAAAACATTGATAAATATATTAGTCATGACAAATTCAAGAATAAACATTAGTTCTCTTATTGAGAAAGCTTACTCTAGTTTGAAAATTGTTCAAACAACTAAAAACTAACTTACCTGTAGTCATTTGCTTCACAATTCTCCATCTGTTTCTGTACTTAGGAGATGCTCATCATTTACTAAATAGACTTATACTCTTAGTGTTTGAAAAACTAGGGTGGCTGGCTGGCTCAGTCAGTTAAGCATCTGACTCTTGATTTCAGCTCAGGACCCGATCTCACAGTTTGTGAGATTGAGCCCCATGTCAGGCTCCATGCTGACAACACGCAGCCTGCTTGGGATCTCTCTCTCTGCCCCTACGTTGCTCATGCTCTTTCTCTCTCTCTTCAAATAAATAAACTTTTTTAAAAAAGTCTTAAGAAAAGGAATACCTCATTTTACATACAGGCAAAAATCTCAGAAAGCTTACAGTGTTTTATTAAAAATGCATTATAAATTTTATTGTCTATACTTTTTATTTACACAGAGAAGAATCACTAATTTATTCATTTACTTAGAACAATTACCTCTATAACTGCTTTTTTCTTCAAATAGCAGAATAAAGAGATGGCAGTTACAGAACATTACATTTTTACAAAGTACAAGAAAGAATTTTCTAACACCCAGAGATGTTCAAACTTAAATGTGAGCTAATGATCTCCTTGTCACTACAAGTGTTTAAGCTAAGATCTAGACCTCTTGCTGTGAATGCCACAGCAGAAAATCAAAAGTGTAAGAGGAGCTTGGGTTTGATTATTCCAGAGGTCCTTTACAGCTCTCGAGGTCTGTGATAAGACCCCACAAGATAAGCAGTATTATAGGGTTCCGTATAAAATTAGGTTGTTCTTTAGGCTTGCTATTGTATGTAACTATGGTTCAAAAAGATATTTGGGAAGGAGCAATGTAATTATTTTCATGATTTCAAACCCAAGGGCTAAACAGACATTCTGAATAGTCCTAATCTTCTTCTAAACAATCTACCATGCACCATTTTGTCTACACCCTGTGGAACTCCTATTTTCTGCCTACATTGCCATTCTGAACAGCACATTCTATTTACTACTTATTTGTAAACTAAAGTATCATGTTATTCTATTTGTTCTAAAATTGCCTCTTTCCTACCTTGGAGGGAAAATTAAAAGTTATCTCTATTGTCTCCATACATCTTTGCACAAACTGAATTGATAGGTACTAAGAAAATTTTGATGACATATTTTACAAAATTATGTTTACAATAGCCCAAGGAAAGAATAAATTTTTTATTCCTTTGAGATGAAACACATGTATTTAGCTTCTCTACATGTGTAGCTCTCAACCTGGCTATTCACTAGGATCACCTGGAAAGCGTGTACAATACTGATGGCCAAGCCCTACCTCAGGCCAATTAAATCAGAATCTCCTAAAGGAAAAGGAGCCTGGGTAAGAGTATTGGCTTATGTGTCCGGTTATTTTTAATGTGCACCAAGAGTGGAGATCTGCTCTTATATTTGTGCGGTGTACGCTCTCCCTCTCTCTCTGGAACAGGTGGAACTTAAACACAAAAACAAAAACAGTCAGAGGTTCTCTGCATGTAATGGACTCCACACCAGTAACTGAGACACAGGTGCAATCAGAATATTTTAAGTGCCCAAAAGAGGACAGATAGAGTGTCAATCGCTGACTTCCAAGAGAAGATTTCCTCCCTACTTTTTAAAACTAGGTTGAAAATAAAATATCTAATTCATAACTTCAGGTTCTTTTTGTTCCGTTCCGCCTTTACAATAAAACACAATTGAGAAATAAGTAGATCATAATCTGGGACAGTCCTAGTGTATCGTAGAGCCCTGATTGGCGGCTGGGAGGTTATATGGTAGTGTCAATACTGATCAGTAATAAAAACGAGTAGCAACAATGCTTTTTAGAAGTCTCAGCTTATTTTAATTTTAAAAACTCGGTTATGGGTCCATCATTCCAATCATTTATTTTAAAGTAAAAATTTGATCAAATCTATAGAAGAAACAAACCATAGATTTAAAAAAAAAAGATCTATTAAAGTGGACTGGTCCAAAGACAGTCAGGCATAATAAGATATTTATGTCATCCTATGCTAAGGAGAAGGGAGTCGGACTCTGGGGCTTCAGAGAGAAGTAAGGCAATTCCCAGAAAGACGAAAAGGAGTAAATGGTAAACAAATGTTTGCTGGGCCTTACACAGACAATAGGATATAGAGAGAATTTTAGCAAACAGATTTTGCTAAATTCCTCCCTGTCTACCACTCCTAGTGCATATTAGAATATAGTTATCTATGGTACTATCTCCCTTTCTGGAGCAGGACCTCTATCAAGATACTCTTAGGAAGTTAGAGGGAAGGTCAAAGTTTCTTCCTGCATCTTCTGGGCCCTGACAGTTTTCAGCTTAAAATAATCCTTATACCAAAGTGGCACGTCATGGGATGATTTTTTTCTGAACACCTGTAAGTCAAATATTGTTATTTGAAAACAGTCAGGTTTAAAGGTAGCATGAATAGTATAATCCTATTTTAAATATAAACATCTTTCATATATATTAGTCACCCACATATACATGGAGTATATATGTTAAGTATATAAACTAAATTATATATGTAATTTTCTATGTGTGGGTTATCTCTGGATTTAGGATTACTAAATTTTTTAATTACTAATTTTAAAATTTTTGTTTCAATTTTTTATTTTATTTTATTTTATATTTTTTATAAAATAAACAATGAATTAGTTGTCTGATAAAGAAATAATAAATAATTTTATCAGTTTATATGGCTTGAAATACCACCAATTTTTCTTATGCTGTGGTTGAGATCCAGAAACCTGCTACCATAGATTACTTTCAAAAAGACAACAAAAGCTGGATTTTTAAAAAAGTTTTTAAATTATTTATTTTTGAGAGAGAGCGTGTGAGGGGCAGAGAGAGGGAGAGAAATAGAGTCCAAGTAGACTCCACATATCAATGCAGAGCCTGATGTGGGGCTCAAACCCACAAACCCTGAGATCAGGACCTGAGCTGAAACCAAGAGCAGACACTCAACCAACTGAGCCACTCAGGTGCCCCAGAAAAGCTGTTTTAAATGAAATATCCAAGTTTTTCCCTTATCCTATTTTTTCTGCCCATTCCCTCATTCTTTTCAGGATTGAGAATTGATGCTATTTTTTAGACAGGTCAAATTTTTGTTGGATTATAAGAGATGAGAGCAACAGTATAGAAATGTCTGGATTGTGTTTAGGCATACTCTATAATTCTATGTATCATATCTCAAGTCATCGCTAAGATAATTGGGGAAAGTGATTTAGGGAAAGAGGAGAAAGAAATACTAAGTTTGTAGTGCAACTCAACTTCTTGATCTTTTAGGCTGTTCTTTAAAACTAGTCCAAATCTCACCTACTATTGAAGACTTTCAACTAATTCACTAATCTTTCTCTGCTCTGAATTTTTAGAGACTATTGTCTATATAACACATTTAAACCAATTCAACATTGAGTTACATTGTTATTTCACCTTTAATGTGTATAAAACTGCCTTTTACAATGAGCAAATTAAGGGCAAGACTGTTATTCTACATGAGCCCAATACAACCTTATGCACACAGCTATCAATATCTACTTTTCACATTCATGCGGGGGTGGTGTCTTCACGGTGGAGCTTACTCACTTGCACTCAAATTGTGAGAAATCCAAGTCTCCGATAACTTCCTGGTACCCAAAGCTAAATCAGTTAGTCTTTTCAGTGATCTGTCACAGCATGTTTTACATGTTTCAGTGGTCTACCACAGCATGCTTGACAATGATTCCAACTTGTATCATTCGTTGTTGTCTTCATCTGATCATGTATACATTGCTAATGTAAACAAGAAATGCTTTAGCCATGTAGCCCAGATAGCAGACAAAATGTTTTTCAAAGGATGAGCTACGAACGGGTCTTCCCAAAGCTTGTTTGGGATATATGAGAACATTAAAATACTTTGGAAAAGGGCACCAGGGTGGATCAGTCGGATAAGCATCTGACTTCCTGCTCAGGTCATGATCTCAAGGTTTTGTGAGTTTGGGCCCCACATCCGGCTCTCTGCTGTCAGCGTGAAGTCCACTTCAGATCCTCTCTCTCTCTCTGCCCCTTCCCACTTGCTCGAACACACATATTCTCTCATACTCTCTCTCTCTCAAAAGTAAATAAACATTTAAGAAATGTTTTTAAATACCTCAGAAAAATTTATGGTAAAATAAGAAGGAAAAATGCTGCATAATTGGGGTACCTGACTGGCTCGGTAGGTATAGCATGCGACCTCTGATCTAAGGGTCATGAGTTCAAGCCCCACTTTGGTTTAGAGCTTACTTTAAAAAAAGAAAAGAAAGACAACTAGATATCCTTATAGGGGAAAAAAAAGTTAAACCTAACTCTTACCTCAAAATATATACAAAATTAACTCCAGAAAGACAGATTTAAACAAAAACTTAATAAAATGCTATATACATTATCCAGCTCTTAGAAATTCATACTGTACATTAATATACTAAGGCTCCTGTGAATTCTTGAAGTGAGTAAACTTGTTTAATTTGGTTTAACCCAATATTTCTCAGTGAAATCATTTGTTGTATAGCAACAGCTTGTAAAACATACTTTGAGAATTGCTAATTCTGATATTCAGAATTTCATTTCCTCTTTCTTAAAGGTCATACCCAAATAGCACACTTTATCATTATCAACATAAAGGTTATTAGGGTTATTTAACAGGAATCTTAACATCATAGGCTTTGTTGCATCCAAACTTCTCCTTAAAGATTCGCCATCCAGAAGATTGTCTTTCAGTGTCTGGGGAACCAAATAAACAATCCTATATATTTTAAGGTTCTGAGAACCAAGGATGATCATTTCATTTACCAGTTAGTCTACCCAGTACACAGGAAGGCTGTTAACTTTCCATTCTCTAATATGTTTTCCCAGAGGTTCATTCTTTTTCTCTGGTTCAACTTTTAGATCACAACGGTGATATTTTAAAATATTCTATCTGGGAATGATTCTACTAACACCAAAGGAAGCTGCAGATTATGCACTGTGAGACTGCTTGACAAAAAAGAACAATGGAAAAGAACATCTATCCTGACAGAGAACAAAACCTCCTAGCTCTGCTTAAAATATTAAAAATCTGGTTTGCAGCAGCTTCTGTCTTTCTATGAAAACAGACAAAGATGGTGAAAGCATAGAGCTGGAATAGGGTTCTGGATACCATAGTAACAGCATCTTCAGTGATGACATTATGTACCACCTGGTGCTTTACTGACTAAATTGCAATATTATGTCTCAGTATTCACCAAGGTGGGAAAAAGCCCAGGCATAAAACAGAACAATCACATTAAAGGAACAGTTCACCTACAGGTTGGAGTAGGACGCATTAATCTTTTTTATATTACTAATAATGTCCTTTGTGCTACCAGGTGTTAGCTCCACAGCAAGACTCGTGAGCAAAGCCAAAATTCAAAGTGAAGGTAAAACAAAGACCTATAAATGTGTACATCACAAACATGAATGAAAGACCCACCGAAATCTAATCATTCAATAAGAAAACCTTGTCAAACTTCTATTCTGTTTCATCAACATAGTTTCGAAGGAAAAGGCTAAATGACCACTTTGGGGGGAAATGGAGGAGGTGGAGAAGACCTTTGGACTAGATGATTAGTCAGGACCTTCACCACATGAAAACACAATTCTTCTGTGATAAAGCCACAGTATTTCAAAACATTAGAGTATAACAACCTACTTAACTTGAGAAAACTCCCATTTTTCCACCTAAGTCAGAGAAAACCCAGTCCTCCTCCTCCTGTGTGTCTCTTTATTCTCACGTGACTACCATACTCATGACACTTTGAATACCAGATGTGTGGGGGTTTTCCCCAGAAAACTGCAATTCTCTGCAAAACCAGCTGGGTGTCCCACAATTCAAACTCAATTCTGACACTATCTACTTAGACATAGCATTAAGTCCCATAGGTTAAGGACTCAGTCCCACAAGACTACACACTCACACGTGTGCACGCGCACACACACACACACACACACACTTCAGATGCCAGTTACAAGTCCAGGTTGTCACATGTGCTTCTGACATTGACTGGTTATAAATCAGAGGCTCCCATGGCCCCCACCCCAGATTCAGTTAATTTTCTAGAGCAACTCACAGAACTCAGAAACCAATTACTTATGTTTACCAGTTTATTAGAGGTTATGATAAAGAATACAGATAAACATCCAGATGAAGAGACACAGAGAGTGAAGTCTGGGAGAGTCCTGAGCACAGGAGCTACTGTCCCCATGGAGTTGAGGTGCGTCACCCTCCTGGTACTTGGATGCATTCACCAGCCTGAAAGCTCTCCAAACTCCATACTACTGGGATTTTTTGGAGGCTTCATTACATGGGTTTTTCTGGATCTCTCTCATTTCTATAGGCAATATACACATTATTAAACATTTGTTTTACTTTCTCCTGTTAATCTATCTCATGGCAGTTTAATTCCTAAGCCAACCAGAAGAAGCTTGAGGCATAGAAGAAAATTTTGCCTCCCCTACAATTCTTCTGATTAAATCTAACAAAAGACATTTGAAATTATACAAATATATGAATTATATCTCAATAAAGCTTTTACCAAAATAAAACAAGTAACACAAAAAATACGTAGATGCATATGTATGTATATCTATATACATTAATGTAATATTTTAATATATGTCCTTTGAGAGGCTTTTAAAGAAAATGGAATTATACAGTGTATGCTATTATGAGATCTGCTTTTTTGGTTTGATTTTATATTAAGACTATTTTTTAAGTCAATGAGCATTAAAAATCATATTAATGGTTAAATAGTAGTTACTTATATGGATATACCATAATTCATCAAATTGATTACTTGGCTCTTATAGTGTTTTCAGATTTTGATGTTAAAAGAAATGATGTGAGAATATTGTCAGATTATTTCTAATGAATGCAAGTTTAGAAAAAAAATTGTGAATCAAAGGAAATACATTTTAATGTACATATTACTGAAAAAGTTATAGTAATTTAAGTTCTGAAAATTCTTCTATTCCCATAACTTTATTTAAACTGGAAATTGTCATTTTATATCTTTGCCAAGTAAAAATTGCTCTATTATGGTTATCTTAGCTTGCATTTCCTTAATTACTAGTGAATTTCAGCATTTTTTATATATTTAGTCACAAAATAAAATTTTAAATTGCCTATTTATATCCTTTGCCCACTTTTCTATTGATGGGCTTGTTCAAGTGTTTTTGAAAGATATATCTAATTAGGACATGTTAAAAAGATTGAGGCATGTGTGCTACCTGAATGTAACTGAGGTAAGATAAGATTTCGGAATCATAAATCTTCATTTCATTTGAATTGCTATAAAGTTGTGGCTTCTTCTGTTTAGGCCCAAAGTGATATTGTGGTTAAAAAATATGCCAAAGTAATTTCCATTTTTTTTAATGTTTATTTATTTATTTTAGAGAGATAGCTCAAGCAGGGGAGGAGCAGAGAGAGAGGGAGACAGAGAATCCCAGGCAGGCTCCAAGCTACCAGTGTGGGCTCAAACCCATGAACCATGAGATCATGATCTAAGCTGAAACCAAGAGTCAGACACTTAACCAACTGAGCCACCCAGGTGCCCCAGTAATTTCAATTTTGAAACCTAAGTCCTTTACTCTTAGGTTTGAACTCTGTGAAGAAAAATGCATACATAGTGTGACTAATAATATTTGTTAAAAATTCTCTTTTTTCTCTCCCATCCATGCTCCCACTTTAGTGCCTTTTGAGCCATTTTCTCTTTTCAAAGCCACCTAAAAACTCTTCTTTTAGTCCAAGCAAACTCTGTTTCTATTCCCTCCCTCTCTCTCACTACTGTTTATCATGTGTTATGCAAATATAATTAAAAACAAAATTTTCTACCAGCTCAGATAACCTCTCCACAAAGGTAGAAGAAAAAGAAAGTGGATTTATTAATGAAAAAGCATTGATCCAGAATGTGACGCACATCACAGGCAATCCACGAAGAGATAGCAAAGACAGAAAGAATCTCACCCCTTTATATAGCCAGGCATGTTCAACCCATTGCATACATGTTCTCAAATGGAATGGCAACTAGTCTTCAAGTAAGAGAACTTGAAAGCACCGTTTGTCACACTTCCTAGATTCACTTGTAATTGGGGTGGCTGTCCTCGTTAGTGAATTGTCTTTAACCGGAAGAGACAATCACTGCTCTTATCTTTAGGACAGGATATACATAGTTTCGGAGTGAGTCATCCTTGGAAGCTAGGCTTTTACCCTCCCACAGAAACTGAAAAATATGGACACTATTTTTCTTAATGATTATTTTTCAAAGTGATGGCTCCCCAGTCCTTGGGGAAGACACTCCTGGGTTGTAATATAGGCAAGAGGCTTATTTACGTTTTAAAAAGGTTTAAATACACAGCAAAAGCACAGTTACAAGTTTTCTAAAGAAAATGCTCTGAAAGAAAAGACGTGGGGGAAGGGAGCAGAGGTAGTCGCCATTCCTTTTTGCACCAGGGAAAGTAAAATAGTCTGTTTTTCCTTTTTTGTTTTGTATCTGTCCTTACATATGCAAATAGGTTTAACCTCACTCAGCTTGGCAACACCAAAATTTCCTACTGAGGGCAGGGAAGTGTAGGCCAAAGTCCTCTATAGTGGAGGACAGAAAGAGGCTTCATTGTCCCTGAAGAGATGTTCCATAGGTGATTAAAACACCTCTAGACCAGCAATCAGTGTTCTCGAGGTCCAGTCCTATTTCTGCAATTAATTTGCTGAGTGCTTTGAGGGCTCTGCCTTCTGAAAATCTCAGCTTCTTCATCAGATCAGTGAGAGGATGATTCTTTATGTAATTTATTCCAACTATAAAATTCAGTTTTTCATGAGCTGCAGGTACATAGAAAATAAATGGCAATGGACTCTTCTAACAGATGTCCTAGTACAGACCGAACTGGATGCACTTCCTGAAAATAGAAACATGACTTCAAATAATGAAGGGAAGCAGCTGAGAAGGTAGAGAAGGAGAGGGACCAGTATTCCTCATCCAGAATAATAAGGAATAATTCATACCAAACCACCAACAACTAGGAAGCAATGGGCACAAGACTTTACCAGAAATGATTACCAAATCTCTGTGCACTGAGTTCTGCTAATTACATCTCTGACCTTTCAGCCATATCCCGAAAAATAATTGTCAATTCAATCACCTTGGCATATGACAATAATGATATCTAAATTATAAGACAATTTTAAACACAAAAACATATTATGGTCAGACCTTACAGATACAGGATGTTCTGCTCTTTGTTCCCTAATTTGTCAATAAACCTAAATAATGTATATATTAAATAAATCTAAGTAGTTGTATCATTTATCTATTGCACAAAAATGTGTTGCATACAACTACAGTGGTATTCAACAACAGACATTTATTTAGCTCGCCGGTCTATGGATTTCTGCTGACCTGGCTGAGCTCCTGCATGGGTGCATGGTCCAGGAAGAATCAGCTGATGCAGGACTCTTCAGGAATATCTGAGAAAACACAGTCCTGCTTCAGGTGTCTCTCATCACCAGCAGTCCAAGCTGAGCATCCTTCTCAAGATAAAGCAAGAGCACCAAGTGAAGGCTCCTTGCCAGCCTCTGCTTGGTCACTTTGCCAAGGCTTAGAATGACCAACTGGTTGTCCTGGTTGGCCTGGCCTTTCCCACATGCAGGAAGATCCCTCAGGTCCAGGCAATCAAAGGCAGTTGGTCCCTCTACAACACCCATTGGCAAAGCAAGTAACAAAGCCAAGCCCAGTCAGAGTGGGAGGGCCCTACAAAGGTACCCTTCATGGCAAAGAGCATGAAGAGAAAGTCATTACCACACAAGGATTTTTAATTACTTCCTATCTATGTGATCTATTCTTGAGTTTTGAATAAAACAATCCATGAGGATAGTTTTATGTGTTATGTCTGTGATGCCACCTCAGTTCCTAGATAGGTTCTTAACAAACAACTCCTCCAGGTTGACTTCTTAGCTGCCAAAGTTGTGGCTTTTGAATTACAAAACTGGGTATGTACAAAACCCTTGACACTAAAATGGTTTCCAACCTTGGGGCTTCAACCTACAGACATGGGACCTTTGATAAATCCCCCTCAACCACACAGGTCAAATATGCCCTACATTAACCTATTGATAATTTTCTCATTAACAAGAGTACTGCTAGAGCTCTGCAGTATTCTTCCAAAGTGAAGAACTTTACACTTCACCTAACCTACAGAACTAATTAACAAAGGTATAGGAGACCCTCCCTCCTCCAAAAGCCAAAACAAAACAAGGTCACTCCACCATTATGGTCAAAGCACATGAACTCTCATATGAAGTGCAATATTTAGGCACATATTTTATAGGCACATATTTCTTTTTAGTATTAGAGAAAAAAGAACATTCCATATTTCAAAAAATTTAACTCTGATACACATTTTTTATCCACTTAGTTGCTATTTCATCAAATGGAAAGAAAACTGCTCAGCTCCATATTCAACAAATTTTTTTTCTTTTCTTCTTACTGAAGTCTCTATTGCCTACCATGATTTCATAAAACTCTCTTAGGGAAGATAATATCATTAGTCATCTATTTTGGGCCAGTATCTCATTTAATCCTCATAATAATTTCACACAATTTACTATCATCCATCTTTCACATTTTTTTTCTATTTCATTAACATGAGACTGAGAAGACTATAATATGGCTCTTCAAGATTATTCTGACTGCCTTCAACTGGCCTTAAATGTTTAATGGTTATTTCTCTAAGAAAGAAAACCTTGTGTTCTCTGCAGTAACTCTCAATCACTATGTTTTTCAAACATAAGGAAGAAAAACTCTGCATGAGTAGATGAGGAAAATGTGCAAATCCCTACTCAGCTGAGGAATTTTGCCACCACTTATTCCATGGTCATCTCTTTTAATCCTAAAGTTTCAGTAGCAATAAAAACTGGTTCCTCCTAAATCTGTCAGTTCATCTACTTTTGAGGTTGGGTAAATTGTTCACTTACCTAACCATCTCTATCTGCAGTATTGACAGTATTTATTAAATTGCCTCCCCATTTGTTCCAAAGAAAAAAGTAATATATTCTGTCTTTTCCACAATAAAAAATCAGAAAAATAGACATATCTATAAAATATAGTAAAATTATAGAAACAAATATACATATTACCATATATATTATATTCATAAATATATCTTACACATTTTATTACACAAGTATACTTATATGCAGTATATTACATATTTTACTATATTTTTATTGTATTATATATATAATCATGCATTGTATTACTATTCTACTATACAAATTATATAAAAATAACTGATATGACACCTTAAATCAGTGGGAAAAGGATAGATAAGTCAATAAATGGTATTAGGAAAATAACCTCATACAAAAGTAAATTCTAGGGGCACCTGTGTGGCTCGGTTGGTTCAGAGTCTGACTCTTGATTTCGGCTCAGATCATGATCTCACCTTTCCTGAGATCAAGCCCTGTGTTGGGTCCTTGTGCTGACAGCGTGAAGCCTACTTAGGATTGCCTCTCTCCTCTCTCTCTCTGCCCCTCCTCCACATACTCTCTCTCTTTCTCTGTCTCTGTCTCTGTCTCTGTCTCTCTCTCTCTCTCTCTCTCTCTCTCATAATAGTGATAGCGGCAAGTTCCAGACAGGTAGGAGCCTCAGAAGTTACCAGTCCTCAAATCAGGTTTTACTTCAGGGAGAAAGACATATATCGATGATGCTGGAAATGCTGAGAGGAAAAATAAATCTGTAGCGACAGATCTGCTTAGATTTTATCCCACTCACATGTGTGGTAGAGAGATTCCTGTGATCCTGACAAATGACTTGTTTTCCCTGAATCTCAGCTGCTTCATTTACAAAAGTTCTCAAAATAAGGTCTCAACTGAGCTAAGCTTTAAGGCCACTTCTTGTTGCAGTATTACACCAGCCTGTCAAGCAGCTTCAGTGACATAAGACAGATACCCGGGCCGCAGATCACACTATGAG
Organism: Suricata suricatta; assembly: GCF_006229205.1. Classification (NCBI taxonomy): domain Eukaryota; kingdom Metazoa; phylum Chordata; class Mammalia; order Carnivora; family Herpestidae; genus Suricata; species Suricata suricatta. The sequence goes on from NC_043709.1 coordinate 74,619,534, forward strand.
CTACAGAACGTGTGTGAATCCTGTGTTCCACCTGCTTCAGTTCTGCTCTGTAAGTTGTTCCTAAGGTGAAATGTTTCTAGAACAAACTCTCTCTGTTACCTTCCTGGGGACTGGAACTCATGAAGAAGTCTCATAAGGTTTCATGGGCCTTTTATGATGCTGTTTTAGCATTCTTATAAGAGATTTGCCTTCATGTATGAACTCCTTAGAAAAAAAAATTTTACAGGTTTTTAAGTATATCGTTTCTGAAAGACCCTTGGTTGAGAAAACTAGGCGTTTGCTTTCTTAAGTGCATATGCTGTGTATAATGGAACTTCCACCTGAGACGGAATAGGGCTAGATTCTTGCTTCAGCAACATTACTAACCTATATACCATTAGTATCATACACATAGGAGGCACTCAGCAAATGCTTGTGGAACTGAATTGGAAATGTTAGTAGGCCATTATTGTGAAGGATTTTGATGTTGTAACACTACCACCTAGTGGGAAATAAGAAAAAAAATTCAAGGTATTCCTAAAAGCATTATTTTAAATACCTTTGGATCAAATATTGGGGGTCTATTTGTAAACAACCAGCCAAATGTTAAGGCAGAATTTCTTGATCATTGGAGTCACAGTGAATGAGTGGGTAATACATGAAAAAAGTATTTGTGGTCAAGTAATTTTGGATAACTCAGAGGAAAGCAAAATTATATAAGCTTTTAAAAATGTGAGGCTTCTCAAAGCACTGACTACGCTAATTTGCACTTTGACCTAATTCTTAATTCTTAATATTAATTGATATTCTTAATTCTGTGGTACACTATTCATCTTACAATGATGTTGGAATAAGAATTGGACTTATGATTGATGTACATATTTAATTTAGCTCTATCCTCCAAAAGTTTTTAAATGAATGACTAAGACTTACAATTAACACTTACACTTTTATTGAAGATAAATATAATAATATGCAGGTTTCATAACTTTTATTTGAATATTGGTCTTTTTTTGGAGAATCTCATAGGTGTACATTCTATGTAATATATTCCTATCATGGATCAAATTTAAAATGTTGATCTAATGATATTGGAATGGTTATCATGATAAATTAATAGGTTGTGCATTTACGTGGCATTGTTACTATGCATATCAGTGTCACCTTTGTGCTCTATGCAATGACTTGAAGCCACACAATTAGAGCACCTGGATAAAGTAAAATCTGGCTAAAAATACTAAATTTGGTAGGAACATAGCAAGACATCCTATAGAAGAACAATGAGGATATAAGGACCCAACACAATTCTTTTTATCTCAACCTATGTGCCAAGGCCCCCCAGGGCACTGCGGGAAACTCACAGGGCTCCTGTAAGATATTTGAAATTTTCAAGTGAAACATATCCTGACACCTGTCAGATACCAAGTTAACTGTTAGCCCAAAGTAGTTCAGCTTCCCCATTAACTCACTCTACATTCCTTTCACTGATGTCCTATCTTTGTAAAGCTGACCTTTTGGAGTACAAAAGTACTGTTTGAAGATCAGTGGAATGGTATGTGTTTTGTGTTTTGTTTTTGGTTTTGCCTAGAGGTGCCATAAAAATTTCTGAGGCACAAAAAGCACTGTGAACCCAAGAAACTTTGATAACCTCTGAACTAACAATATTTGAGAACTTACTAGATACCAGGCTTTTTATTTATTTTTTTTTTTTTTGAGTGCTGGCAATAACAGCAATAAAATAAAACAAAGTCTCTGCTCTTCTGGAGCTTACACAGTAAAGAAGAAAGACACACAATAGCAAATAAATATGTCTATCACTGTGGTATGAAAAGTAATTTAGTGCTGCCCCATTCTGCTTGGACTCCGTTAATCCTGTATAAAAACCTCTGATGCATTCTAAACCACCTATCAAATAAAATTTAAAATCTTTTGTCTAGCCTTCACGTTCCTCCATAATATTCCCAATCATTTGATGGTTATAATTTCTTCCCATGAGATTCCCTGATATAGAGATTGTTACATTCTTCCTCGTAGATGGTCACCCATGTGAATGTATCATCTTCCTTATTAAGATATAACCTATGTGAGGGAAGGGACAGAATATCATCTAATTTTGTACTCCTTTCATGACTAACACAGTTCCTTATCTACAGAAACTGCTCAATAAATAAGTGTTGAGTAACCGAAAGACCCTAGATAGTAACATTGCACAACAAACAAGACCGCTTCAATTCCAGCCTCCCCAGAGAATACTCATCTTCATAAATTTCTTGAGTGAAGGATATCCACTTGATCAGTGGATATTCAAAATTGCATTCTTACATAAGCACTCTTTTGGTTTAAGACCTCCATTACGATGAGAATATAGCTTGGAAAGATAATGAAATTTTCTTAGCCTTTTTTGCCTTGCTAGAAATTAACTTCCATAACTCTAAACTGAGAGCAGGTTTAGGCATTCAGTAAGTACTTGTGGGTTGGATAAGTAACTGAATTAATAAATAGATGAATAAGAGTGAGGATGATTCCACAATTAACACAAAAGATAGGAATTATGCGCAACTCAAAGATTGTAGTTTACACTATGACAGTGAAAATAATTTTGCTATTTAAAAAACAAATAACAAAAAAAGATGTTAAGATTTGATTATGAGTTAAGTCATAATAGGATTTAGGAACCCAGCACTGAAACTAGCACTCTATTACTGATATGTTGTCTAATAATCTTAATGTAATCCGCATTTCAGGTTTAAACTTGTAGCATCAGTGCAATCCCGTGATGTTTGAGACTCTGTCTGGAGTTACTTCCAATTGAGAATCTAAAAAATATTTTTGTCAGGTTTAATTAAAGCAGCAGAAATGAACCACCACTATGCACTCTGCCCCTGGGCCCATTTCCTGCATCACACTGTGATAATACTGTGGTACCACTGACTCACCTTGCCTGGGGACATGGGGACACCTCAATGTCCCCAGGACCCGAGGCAATATCTTTGGGATATTCCCTCTTAAACATTTTATGCCAAAGTTAGCATTTGTTATAAAGTTTCACTGTAATAAATTGGAAGAAAGATAAGAGGTTAGACATAATTAAATAATTTAAATTTAAATAATTACTGAAAACATTTAAATAATTACTGGAAACTTTCAGGTGACCAATTCAAGGGACATCTTGGTTTGCCTGAGACTGAGGGTTTTCCAAGGATGCAGGACTTTGTTCAATAAAACCAGAACTGTCCCAGGCAAACTGGGATGGTTGGTCACCTAAAATTGATAAGCTGAGAAGATAACACAAGATGTGTCATAAGCAAATTTCCTATTAGAGAAAGTTACTTAATCCCTCTGGGCCTCACTTCACTTATCTGTGAAATAGGGCTGATAAAGGGGCCAGCCTCCTATGGTGTGTTGTGAAGATTCAACCTGTATACAGAAAGGCTTAGAAACAGTGTAAATGGCTCACCAAATACCAGTTCCTAACATTATTATTTCTGCTGTCATTTTATGAGGCACTTATGAATGTGTGCTTCATGAAAATGTAATGAGACAACTACCACTAATTGTATTATTTTTATTCTAAAAATATATACTCACCATAATTTTAACTATTCAAGCCTCAGCTGTCCATTACTTTCCACTAGACCTGGACATACGTTTGAGAAAATCTCCTGATTGGGGGTATCCGGGTGGCTCATGCCGTTAGGCACCTGACTGTTGATTCTAGCTCAGGTCATGATCTCGTGGTCATGAGATGGGGCCTGTGCTGGGTGTGGACCTGCTAGGATTCTCTCTCCCTGTCTCTCTGCTCTTCCCCCACTCACATGCGCTCTCTCTCATAGGTATTAAATAATTAATTAATTTTCTTTTAAAAAAGAAAACTTTCTGATTGTGATTATTAAAGATAAAATAAAATCTAACAATTGAAACCTTAAATCCCCATGTGGTCTGTAGACTATCATTTAATATAGACCCCAGGTCTTTCCTGCCAGACTACAAATTAAAGAATTAAAGGCCCCAATGATAGTCCGTCTTAAGATTAAATGAATAGAAATTAATTGTTCCTAGAAAGAGACTTTGAGGTAGAGGAGAAATAACTTACCCAATACCAATTTAGAAACCCCCGTAAGTCCAACATCCTGCTGATGCCTGAGTCTAGAAAATGCCATTCCTTTTTTGGTGATACCTATACAGGGATTCTGAGCATAGATATCATGGCAGATCATGTTTATGTATTGATTGCTTATTATATATTTCACTACCAGTACTACCCCTAGAATATACAATGGAAGTCAGGGCCTTGTCTGTCTTATTCTCTCCTGTGTTACAGCGCCTATAATCACACCGACCCCATAATAAATACTCAATTAAAGGAGATACCAAATGTAAGCTTGGTTAACGCCAGATTTTTTTCAGTATGTAAACACATTTTAAAAATGACAATATCAAGGGCACCTGGATGGCTCGGTCAGTTAAGTGTCCAACTTCAGCTCATGTCATGATCTTGCAGTTTGTGGGTTCAAGCCCCGCATTGGGTTTTGTGCTGACAGCTCAGAGCCTGGAGCCTGCTTCAGATTCTGTCTCCTCTCTTTGCCCCTGCCCAGCTCATGCTCTCTCTTTCTCTCAAAAATAAATAAACATTGGGGCGCCTGGGTGGCTCAGTCGGTTAAGCCTCCATCTTCGGCTCAGGTCTGATATCACGTTTGTGGGTTCGAGCCCCGCGTCAGGCTCTGTGCTGACAGCTAGCTCAGAGCCTGGAGCCTGTTTCCAGTTCTGTGTCTCCTTCTCTCTCTGTCCCTCCCCTTCTCATGCTCTGTCTCTCTCTGTATCAAAAATAAATAAAACATTAAAAAATTTTTTAATAAATAAAATAAATAAATAAATAAACATTAAAAATTTTTTAATGAAAATATCAGCCAAAGGGAGACATTAAACAAACTTTTATAACATCTCTACCAGAGTAAAAGTGTCTGCCAGGTTTCAACATAAATTTCTCGTTCTATTAAGCCCTTTTAATTCCCTAAAGACCAGTTCAAAACAAGTAAAATTCAGTCATTTTCTTTTCAAAACAATTTTAACTTCAGAAGTACATATTTGACTTTATTCAACAGATGAGATCTTCCTCCTCCACATTATCCCTCCATGCTTAATTGAGAATACGTTTCCAGTGTGTAGATATTAGGCACTAGAAGGAATCTAGATTTACATATAAATGGAATCATCTTATACTATTGTTCAATAATTTTTTTCTTTATGCTTATAATGATATATATCATGAACGTTCTTCAATTTTAGTACATGTTCATCTTTCTTACCGTTTTTTGCCCAAGCATTTTCGGCATAAGGGGAATAACAGCTCATGTACAAATTATGACCGATATTGGAGAACTGTGTTCTTAGAGAGTCAACTCCCTACAAAAAGGAAACGATAGATCTCTCTAAAGACAATAAATATCACTTGTGCTACACTCTTCCATTCTTTCTCAAAGCAGCCCTTTGAAATCCTGTATTAGTTTGGTAGGGCTACCATAGCAAGTACCACAAACTCTGGCTTACAAAATAGATGGGGCGCCTGGGTGGCTCAGTTGGCTGAGCGTCAGACTTTGGGCTCAGGTCATGATCTCACAGTCTGTGGGTTCAAGCTCCGCGTTGGGCTCTGTGTTGACAACTCAGAGCCTGGAGCCTGCTTTGGATTCTGGGTCTCCCTCTCTCTCTGCCCCTCCCCTGCTTGTTCTCTGTCTCTCTCGGCTTCTCAAAAATAAATAAACACTTAAATTTTTTTTAAATAGAAATTTATTTCCACACAGTTCTGGAATCCAGAAGTTCAAGATCAGGAAGTTAGCAAGGTTATTTCTGCTGACCCTTCTTTCCTTAGCTTGCAGATGGATATCTTTTCCCTATAACTTCACATCATTCTTCTGTGCATGTCTGTGTACTAATCTCCTCTTCTTACAAGGATACCAATCATATGGGATTAGGCCCCACCCTAATGACCTTATTTCACCATTTTAAAGGTCCTATTTTCAAATGCAGTCCCATTCTGAAGAACTCGGGGTAGGATTTTAAGACATTAATTTTAAGGGACACAGCCTATAAAAGACCTATATTTAAGAGTATATTTATGTTTCCATAATATATACATTTAAATGTTAATTTTAGCAGTAGGCATTATGAGACTACAGTATTTTATCAAAATTCTAAATTAAGTAGTACATACAAAGGAATCAAAACTTTGACTAGCAGGGATAGGCATGGTTTTCCTACTTGTTTATCACCTTTTCCATGTGGACTTGCTGCTTATCTATGCTTTTATTTATCAGAATGGATGCTTGCTGGAAAACTTGTCTTTCATGTGAGATCGGCAGCAGCAAATAATGGCATCAATGGCAGCCAGTTGCAATTGAGGAGACACGATTATCTAGCTTTCTGCACTTGGTAAAAATAAAGTATTTAAAATGCTTAATACAGTCACTTATCATTCTGTCATCCAGGCATTTCCATCTCCCAGTGGGACCTAAGCCTCAATTTCATCTTAAATTTATGCAGTATCTATTACCAATGCCATTTGATATGGCACAACCTTTTCACAAAGTACCTGCTGGGGAGTAATTTATTCTTGCATAATTTCTACATTGATTTCCAAGACACCAATGGCCTGAATAAAAATCAAGGTACATATTAATCTCCTGCTTACTTGAATTCTTTTATTCAGGAATTATTTTCATGTATTAACCTTGGTGTGAATAATTTTCAACACCTAACCTACAAAAAGCAATTACAGAGACAGAGCTCACAGGCAGGTTGGAGCTGGCAGGAACCTCACTCATTTGATGTCACAATGGGGTCAATGGCCCACTTGTTTCAGCCTTTTTATGTGAGCTCTGAGAAAAAGTAGAGGTCCTCCACTTATTCTAGTTTACAAATGAAGACTCTCCCCTTTGGTAAAGGAGATAGAACACTAGTTTATGGTGGTTGTTTTTTAATTTCTTGTGAGTATGTGTGATAAACATAACTTAGACTTAGTGTATAGAATATAATGGAAAAGAAGTTCTGAGAGAATTTCTTTTGGATATCAGAAGTGGGAAGCTTCACAGAGAAAGAAACAATGACTTTATGTTGGTATTTTGTACTTTTAAATCTCCTGTAAGAATCAGTTATCCCAAGATTACATTAATTTGGAGCCCCAATTAACATGAAATGAGACTACTAAACACTGTCATAGGTGACTTCAGTACTTCAGCTATGTTACAAGTAGGAAAAAGAATATTTTGAATGTCTCCATTCTATGTAAATAACCAGAAAGTAATATATTTGAACTCAAGACCATGACCTGAACTTTGCCATTATAAATAGCCAGGACAAGACCTATATGCTAAAAACTATAGAAGACTTATGAAGGAAATTGAAGAAGACACAAAGAAATGGAAAAACATTCCTTGCTCATGGATCAGAAGAATAAACATTGTTAAAATGTCATTATTACCCAAAGCAATTTACACATTCAACGCAATCCCCATCAAAGTTGCACCAACATTCTTCTCAAAGCTAGAACTATCCTCAAATTCATATGGAACCACAAAAGACCCCGAATAGCCAAAGTTATATTGAAGAAGAAAATCAAAACGGGAGGCATCACAATCCCAGACTTTAGCCTCTACTACAAAGCTGTCATCATCAAGACAGTATGGTATTGGCACAAAAACAGACACATGGACCAGTGGAATAGAATAGAGAGCCCAGAACTGAGCCCAAAAGTGTATGGCCAATTAATCTTTGACAAAGCAGGAAAGAGTGTCCAATGGAAAAAAGACAGCCTCTTCAACAGGTGGTGTTGGGAGAGCTGGACAACAACATGTAGAAGGATGAAAATAGACCACTTTCTTACACCATACACAAAAATAAACTCAAAATGGATAAAGGACCTGAATGTGAGACAGAAAACCATAAAAACCCTAGAGGAGAAAGCAAGAAACAGCCTCCTCAACCTCAATCGCAGCAATTTCCTATTTGACACATCCCCAGAGGCAAGGGAATCAAGAACAAAAATGAACTCTTGGGACCTCAAGATAAAAAGCTTCTGCACTGCAAAGGAAACAATAAAAAAAAAACTAACAGGCAACTGACAGAATGGGAAAAGATAGTGGCAAATGGCATATCAGATAAAGGGCTAGTATCCAAAATCTGCAAGGAACTCACTAAACTCCATACCCAAAAAATGAATAATCCAGTGAAGAAATGGGCAGAAGACCTGAACAGACACTTCTCCAAAGAGGACATCCAGATGGCCAACAGGCACATGAAACGGTGCTCAGCATCACTCATCATCAGGGAAATACAAACCAAAACCACACTGAGATACCACCTCACACCAGTCAGAGTGGCTAAAATGAACAAATCAAGAGACTATAGATGCTGGCGAGGGTGTGGAGAGATGGGCACCCTCCTCCACTGTTGGTGGGAATGTAAACTGGTGCAG
>NC_043709.1:74628079-74630566 GCF_006229205.1 Suricata suricatta
TCATCATCAGGGAAATACAAACCAAAACCACACTGAGATACCACCTCACACCAGTCAGAGTGGCTAAAATGAACAAATCAAGAGACTATAGATGCTGGCGAGGGTGTGGAGAGATGGGCACCCTCCTCCACTGTTGGTGGGAATGTAAACTGGTGCAGCCGCTCTGGAAAACAGTGTGGAGGTTCCTCAAAAACTATCCATAGAACTCCCCTATGACCCAGCAATAGTACTGCTAGGGATTTACCCAAAGGATACAGAAGTGCTGATGCATAGGAGCACATGAACCCCAATGTTCATAGCAGCACTGTCAACGATAGCCAAATCATGGAAAGAGCCTAAATGTCTATCATCTGATGAGTGGATCAAGAAGGTGTGGTGTGTATATATATAATGGAGTATTACACGACAATGAAAAAGAATGAAGTATGGCCATTTGTAGGAACGTGGATAGACCTCGAGGGTGTCATGCTAAGCTAAATAAGTCAGGCAGAGAAGGACAGATACCATATGTTTGCACTCATATGTCTAACAGGAGAAACCTAACAGAGGACCATAGGGAGGGGAAGGGGGAAAGAGAGTTGGGGAGAGAGAGGGACACAAATCATGAGAGACTATTGAATACTGAAAACGAACCGAGGGCTGAAGGGGGAGGAAGGGAAGGGGAGATGGCCATGGAGAGAGGGCCCTTGTGGGGGGAAGCACTGGGTGTTATATGGAAACCAGTTTGACAATAAACTATTATAAATTTTTTAAAAATAATAAATAAATAAATAGCCAGGACATTTATAAAGTTCTCCAGGACATAGATATTCTCTGCAGCTGTAGATATTTTCCAAATACAAGGAATATCAGATGCCTGGGTGACTCAGTCAGTTGAGGATCCAACTCTTGATCTTGGCTCAGGTCATGATCTCATGATTCATGTGTTCAAGCCCCACATTGTTGGGCTTTGTGCTATCAGCATGGAGACTGCTTGGGAGTCTGTCTGTCTCTTTCTCTCTCTCTCTCTCTCTCTCTCTCTCTGCCCCTTCTGGCTTGAGCTCTCTCTCTCTCTCAAAATAAATAAATAAATGTTTTTAAAAAATACAATGGAAGGCAACATCATAAAAATTGCAAGAATTAGTTTATTCATAAGCAAAGCACTACTACATCCAGGAAAAATCATTTTGTCGATGTGGGTGAGGGGAAGTAAGCAGGCAATATGCTCATATTTCTCTTTTCAAAATTACTCCAAATCTTATATTAAAACCTGGAAAACCACAGACTTTAATTAGTTCACTGACAAATGGACTTTATTCAGCACACACACAGAGACACACATAAATATATATGCACTTTCTGTTTACACATCTTTGCCTTGAGATTCCTGAAGCTTCTACGGGAGACCTGAATCCCGGGCTGTATTTACAGAGGGATGGCAGACTCACTACCACACCTCCCGTCTCCTCCCAGACACAGAAGCGCCTGTTCAGTGTGAAGCCCTGCTCCTTCCTACTTCTGATCTGGGAGGACCAGCGTCAGGCTTATGCGGTTTAGCCCAGCCCCCACCTAGGATACCTGGGTCATGGTAAGTATGTGCCTCCCTCTGTCTCTTCCTCTCTCTCATTTTACTGTAAGGAAGTACCTTCAACACTTTGCCTGGAACTCTCCTTAACTAGATAACCCCCTTCTCACTAGATATCTTTTCTACTTTCTACATTACCTCAGGTGACAATGTTGCTAAACCTGTTGCCACTACAAGGATCCATTTTTATCCCGTTTCCAAAAATATTTTCCCCAATTTCTTTTTTTTATAGATGTGGCTTTTGTTCTAATTTTTTGTTTGTTTGTTTGTTTTAAATAGTTTATTGTCAAATTGGTTTCCATACAACACCCAGTGCTCTTCCCCACAAGTGCCCTCCTCCATCACCACCACCTCATTTCCCTCTCCCCCTTCCCCTTCAACTCTCAGTTCATTTTCAGCATTTAATAGTCTCTCAAGTTTTGTGTCCCTCTTGCTCCCCAACTGTCTTTCCCTCTTCCCCTCCCCCTGGTTCTCCGTTAGGTTTATCCTGTTCTCCTGTTAGACCTATGAGTGCAAACATATGGTATCTGTCTTTCTCTGCCTGACTTATTTAGCTTAGCATGACACCCTCAAGGTCCATCCACTTTCCTACAAATGGCCAGATTTCATTCCCTCTCATTGCCATGTAGTACTCCATTGTGTATATATACCACATCTTCTTGATCCACTCATCAGGTGATAGACATTTAGGCTTTTTCCATGTTTTGGCTATTATTGACATTGCTGCTATGAACATTGGGATACATGTGCTCCTATGCATCAGCATTTCTGTATCTCTTGGGTAAATCCCTAGCAGTGCTATTGCTGGGTCATAAGGGAGGTCCATGGATAGTTTTTTGAGGAACCTCCACACTGTTTTCCAGAGGGACTGCACCAGTTTACATTCCCACCAACAGTGTAGGAGTGTGCCTGTCTCTCCACAC
>NC_043709.1:74630666-74676563 GCF_006229205.1 Suricata suricatta
ATATGGAACCACAAAAGACCCCGAATAGCCAAAGTTATATTGAAGAAGAAAACCAAAACGGGAGGCATCACAATCCCAGACTTTAGCCTCTACTACAAAGCTGTCATCATCAAGACAGTATGATATTGGCACAAAAACAGACACATATACCAATGGAATAGAATAGAGAACCCAGAACTGGGCCCACAAATGTACGGCCAATTAATTTTTGACAAAGCAGGAAAGAGTATCCGATGGAAAAAGGACTGCCTCTTTAGCAGATGGTGCTGGGAGAACTGGACAGCAACATGCAGAAGAATGAAACTAGACCACTTTCTTACACCATACACAAAAATAAACTCAAAATGGCTGAAGGACCTCAATGTGAAACAGGAAACCATCAAAACCCTCGAGGAGAAAGTAGGAAACAACCTCCTTGACCTCCACTGCAGCAATTTTCTACTCGACACATCCCCAGAGGCAAGGGAAATGAAAGCAAAACTGAACTCTTGGGGCCTCATCAAGATAAAAAGCTTCTGCACTGCAAAGGAAACAATCAAGAAAACTAATAGGCAACCGATAGAATGGGAAAAGATAGTTGCAAATGACATATCAGATAAAAAGCTAGTATCTAAAATGTACAAGGAACCTAGTTTCTTTTAAATTCTCATCAGCACCCTTCTGAAAGGCCATTAGGCTTTTACTAACAGTCTCTTCAAGACACCTTAGTGTTCACTTACACTCCTCTCTTTTTTTAAGTCTATTTATTCTGAGAGAAAGAGAGCATAAGTGAGGAAGGGGCAGAAAGAGGGAGAGAGAGAGAGAATCCCTAAGCAGGCTCCACATTCAGTGTGGAGCTCCATGTGGAACTCACAAACCATGAGACCATGATCTAAGCTGAAACTAAGATATTTAGCTCACTGAGCTACCCAGGCATCTCATCAGTTACTCTCTTCTCAAAACCTTCCCAGCTCCTGTCCACTGCTAGGTCTCAAAGCCATTCCCACATTTTTAAGTTTTGTTATGGCACTCCACTTCTAAGTGCCCAAATATGAATACCTATCTAATGCTGCATAACAAATGATTCCAAAACATAGCTACTTAAAATAATGATCAACATTTTTTTATCTCATAGGTTTCCATGGGTCAAGAAGTTGGAAGTGGCTTAGTGAGGTGATCCCAACAAAGAGGTTCTGATAAGATTGCAGTGCTGAGAGGCACTTGGTTGACAGCCAGTAGAACAGGTGATACTTGATCTCAGGGTTGTGAGTTCAAATGCCATTTTGGGCATAGAGATTATCTTAAAAAAAAAAAAAACAAAAAAACCTTGGGGCGCCTGGGTGGCTCAGTCGGTTAAGTGTCCAACTTCAGCTCAGGCCATGACCTCGCAGTTCATGGGTTCAAGCCCCGCGTCAGGCTCTATGCTGACAGCTAGCTCAGAGCCTGGAGCCTGTCTTTGGATTTTGTGTCGCTCTCTCTGACCCTCCTCTGCTGGTGCTGTGTGTGTGTCTCTCTCTCAATATTAAATTTAAATTTAAAAAACCCTTAACAACAACAGCAAAATGATTGCAGTGCAGATATCAGTTGGGGCCACAATTATCTGAAAACTTGACTAAGATTGGAAGATATGCTTCCAACATAGCTCAGTTACACTGCTGACAATTTTGTGCTGGTTGTTAGCAGGAAGCCTCAGTTTCTTACCATGTGGACTTCTGTATGCATCTGCTGAAAATTCTCATGACCAGAGACTGGATTTGCTCTTCAGTCTGAAACAATTCAAAAATGGGACAAAATATAGGAAACAAGTTTTCAGACATTGGATATCAGACAATGCAAGATAGTGATTCCTAAGAGAGGGAAAGCAAATGAACAAAATTTAAAATTACATTAGCTTCTTGTCTGAAAAGTTTTCAGGACATAACACAGGGGAACAGAATTCAAGGGAAGCCTAGGTATAACTTGGAATTTAAGAGACAGAACTGAGGATCCAGGGAGCCCAAGACAGTTACAGTTCACGGGCAGAAGACCACAGAAGAAATAACTACACAGAGAGGGAAATTCAGAGATCTCCAGAGGGACCCAGGTAAGTTTTCAGTTGAGTACTCATCAGCACATGTGTATGAAGAAACTACCTGAAGTCAGAGAAAAAATAGCAGAGGGAACAAGCCTCTGCTTGTTATGGAATCTGGTCTGGGTCACGGGTTGAAGAACCAAGCGGCACTCGGAGATCTCGGAAGGGAGGAGGTTTATGTTACACCAGTGGGCTCAGAGGAGATCAGTCTCCAGAGGTCTGCGCTCAGAGCATCAGCAGAGAGCATAATTTATAGCCTGTTACTTCCATATTTCTCATTAATGTGTGCGACAAGCAGGGTCTGAAGAAGAACCCAGAAGGGGGAACCTTTGATCAGGGACAGGTATTTATTTCCTTGTCAGTCCTGTAGGCCATCTCAAAACAAACAGACCTTTCCCTATCAAGCTCACACAAGGCTGGGAAATGTTTGTGTTCCCACCCAGTAGAGTGTTCACAAGACTTCAGTACAGGGCCAAATTAGCTCTAGACTAAGGACTGCTCTGATCCAGCCGAATAAAGGCTAACTGCAAGCCTCAAAATAATTAAACTGTTCCAAGTAACTGCATCCCAGAATAAAGCTCAGGAATAGTAATAGAAAAATACAAACTCTCCAGCACTTAAGTAAAATTCACAATATCAGACATCCATTAAAATTACTAGGCATGCAAAGAAACAAGTAAATAACATCAATAATAAAGAGATCAATCCGTAGAAAGACTCAGAAAGATACAAGTGATAGAATTAGTAGACAAGGACATTAAAACATGTTCTATAGATTATATATTCCTTATGTTTAAGGAGGGAGGGAAAAAATTGAGCATATTAAGTAGAGAAATGAAAGATATTTTAAGAAAATCAAGTTTTAAGAGTTGAAATGTAATGTCTTATAAAATATATACACATTAGGATAAACAGCAGGTTAGAAACTGTCAAAGAAAGTATTAGTAACTGAAAGGCACAGCAGTAGAAACTATCCAAATGAATTCTTGAGAGGGGGAAAAAGACTGAATAAATTGGAACAGATGTAATATGTCAATTATATTCCATTTAAAAATAATTGGAACAGCACGTCAGCTGCAGGACAACTTCAACCAGCCTAACATACATAGAACTGAAGTTTCTAAAGGAGCAGAGTAGACAAATAAATTATTTAAGGAATGACTAAGATTTTTCCAAATGTGGTGAAAATATAAGGCCATTCATCCAAAAAGCTGAACAAATTTCCCAAACAAGAAACATGAAGAAAACTATACCAAGGTACCATATAATGCTTAATAAATAAAGTAGTATTTCTGAAACTCCCTATCCCTTTTTTCTGCTATATTTTCTTTACAGGTCTTATCACTAGTTAACATCACATTTATTTATTTATATAGTTATTGGATTAGTGTCTTTTTTATCCCCTAGGAAAATGAGCTCTATAATAGCAAGAAATCTATCTTGTTTGTTACAATAGGTCCAACATCTAAAGCTATGCCTAATATACAATAGACAGTCAATAAGTAAATATTGAATATTTATTCAGAGAATAAATTATTCTGAGTTTATAAATATTATGAATTTAATTACTTTTGACCCAATTACTATATCATACTTAAGGAGATAAAGTTTAGTTTTAGAAATAGAAACATTCCAGACAGTGCTTGAACTGATCAAATTATCTCCAATTTATTATTGGTTTTAAACCAAAATATACTGATATCTAACCCAATTTTATTCAGTATAATCTTGTGTTTTATGACAATATTCTATTGAAACTTCCCATATTCACATTATTCTTGCTTTCCTTTTTCTTCATCTTTACTCTGAATTTGGCCCCTTCTATATATACATTCAGACACCACCTTGGGACAAACAAAAAAAAACACATTGAAGGATACCAGAATATACCATTCAAAATATACCTCTGACATATAGATTACTTTGAGCAAAAGGCTATTGAGAATCAGTAGATTCAGGAAAAATTCTTTACCTCCCCCTAATGGACTAAAAAGAGAGTATAAATTTCCTCTTATATAAAGGAAATTTACATTTGTATAGATGTCTCTATACCAGGAAGAGAGCTACTCCTTGAGACAATTCTTATGGCAGGAGAGACTCTTATCTGCATAACAAGACACCCTTATTTATCATGCATTTCTTCCTCTTTCCCTCCCACCCAGAAGCCCAAAATCTCTTTTCCTTTGTTTAGCTAAAAATGGTATGTTAAGTCTCAATCATCTAACCTTCTTCTGGAGCCATATTTTATTTTGTAAAGACCTGTGCAAACACAAGGAATAATAACTGTTTTCTATCACATAGATTCAAGATCCCTAGTCCTGAACCATCAGTACTCTACTGATGGTAAAGATTTTCCCACCCCTACAATATCCAGATACACTCATGTACACACACATACACACACAAACCCCAGTTTAATAGAGACAAATATTTATAAGAAAACATACACAAACACAGGTGAACATACATAGACTTATACAAAGACACATATATACACAATAAAATCCTTATAAACAGACTTACAAAATTTTTTATCTATGCAAAATGGCCACACATTATATTCTCTCTTAGAGATACATAACTTGCTTTAAGAGATTTTATGTAAAGAAACTGGATTAAATTTGCTTAACATCGTAATTTACAAAAATACCTGAACACAGAACTTTCTCCCACTCCTATGAGCATCTTAAGGAACAATCTTCTGTAGGACACTGGCTTCGGAAATACTGAGCAGATCGTCCATGAAGTATCCATGTCAGATTATTTTAGACCAGGGAGTATCCATATCACCTGGGGAAATTTCTCAAAATTCAGAATTACAGAATCTATCCCAGATGTATTAAATTGAATCTATGCTCTAATCCATTATATGCTGATTTACCACTAACATTTCAGAGGACAGTCTACTTCTCTCATTTCCAATTTCTAGCTTGCACCTTGCTACTAATCCCATATACATAGAAAACTCACTGGAATTCCTTCCTTTAAATTTTTTTAATGTTTATTTTTGAGAGAGAGAGAAAGAGAGAGAGAGAGAGCACAAGCAGGGAAGGGGCAGAGAGAGAGGGAGACACAGAATCTGAAGCAGGCTCTAGGCTCTGAGCTGGAAGCACAGAGTCGAAGCAAGGCTTGAAGTCACAGACCGCAAGATCATGAACTGAACCAAAGTCAGACACTTAACCAACCGATGAGCCAACCAGGTGCCCCATCTCTGGAATTCTTTTCATGTGAGCCCCAACTATCTATTTCTGAGATCAAATGTCACCATCCCTCTGAAGCCCTCCCTGGCCTGTCCAGGTAGTCAGTCTGATTCCCCTTTCCCATGAAGTGGTGTCAGTTTACCTTGTAATTTTTTTTCTATCTCTATGCCTTCTATCCTTCACCATAATTATTTGTTTACATGTTTCTTTTATCAGACTACTATCCTTTGCAAATAAGCACTCCAATTTATATCTTTACATTCCTACCGACTTTAGTGTGTTTAATAAAATATTCAATAATTTTGTTGGTGATGGTTTGGGTTTGTTTAAATTAAAGTGAAATGAAATCTGTCTACTCATTTTATTCTATTTTGGTATAGTTCTCAGTTCTCAGTTTTTCACACATAATATCCACATATATAGAGTGGCAAATACCCAACTCAATATATATATTCATAGTCATCAGCCTGTATTAGGGACACACTGTTACTGGCCCAGCCTACACAATTGTGTCAAAATGTGTACCAGGACATGACCAAAAAGATAATGTTGAATAAGATGTCTATAGTAAGCAAGCATTTAGGACAGCAGTGTTTATATTTGAACTGGGTCCTAGACTCCCAGCTCATTGATCTGCCAATGGCTACCACCTTCTAACTGAGATATGTTAGCCATTAGAGAGTTAAGAAGAGTCCAGGCACCAAAAAGGAGGCACCAAAGGTTAAAATAATAATAATATACAATAATATAAAAATACAACAACAACTGTAATAATAACTATCATTTATCAACCACTTCTTGGCAGAATGCTCTACATCTACTTATATTCATCTCTCATTAATCCTTACAATAACCTTGTAAGGTAGCTATTAGTGTCAGCAAGGAAGAATTTTCCCTGACTTTCAACGTCCTTCAAGTTGGAAGAAGAATCAAATTGGCATGAGACGGAATAACAGAAGGAAATCAAATTTAATAGCACATATACAGGGATTCCACACAGACATGGAAATTCCAAAGACAGTCAGGCAACATGATGCTTATATGAGCTAAAGATGGGGGAGAGGTCAGAGGATACAAAGGGGAGAGAGACCATTAGCAGGAAGGTGGAAGGAGATGTTTGGAAAACAAAGCTTGCCCTATTACTTAGACAAGTTTCTCAGGTAGGGGAATCTCTGTTAATATTTTTCTTCCTGATACAAGCAGGCTATTAAAGAGGAGAAAAAGAGCTTTTCCTCAATCTGCTGCTCAAAATAATGTTCATGCCAAAATGGCCCATCTTGGGGCAACCTGCCCTTGGCCCCTACATTAGCTTCCTCTTTCTACAGATGAGAAAATCAAAGCCTAAAAGAGTGTTATGGACTGAGGTTTGCATTCCCCAGTTTTCATATATTGAAGCCCTAATCTGCAATGTGAAAGTATTTGGAGATAGGGTGTTTGTGTGTGAAAGGTAATTAAGTTTGGGTGAACTCACGAAAGTGAGGCCTACATGATGGGATTACTAGCCCTGTGAGAAGATTCTTTAAAATGCGTTTTATCCTGATCTCTATCCTCCTGGCCTCTGACTTTCCTTACCCTCATCACATATGCTAACTTTTGACCATGAGCACTGTCCTTCCTGCAACATTTAATAAGTATTTGTTATGATCTTCTATTCTCTTTTTACTCTCAGCCCCCAGTGACTATTCTTCCTCCAGCTGTACTGTTTTACACATTCCTTAACAACCTCCCTGAATTGATTCAGCTTTGGAGCTTTCTCCCACCTAGCTACACTGCCCTCCTGGACAGGGCTTCCATCAGAAGTGTACTTTGGGCTGCTTTCAGATACAAGTACCACCACCACCACCACCACCAACAACAACAACAGTAAAACTGATTAGAGGAGGCTTAAACCAAAAATAGGTAACTCAACATTAACAAAAAGTCTAGGTGTTAAGTGGATCTAAGTGGAATGCAAGCAGTTTAGTTGCTCAAAGTTGTCAGTGTTCTAAGTTAGAATCTCTGAGATTCTCTTTGCTTTTATCTTATGGTCACAAGATGGCTACATACTGAGCGAAGTGGACAAGGATAAATAAACACCTTCTCACCAAGTGGCGCCTCTGTTATTAAGGAAGAAAATGCTTCTCATATATTTTCAGATGGATTCCCTTATATTCAATTGCCATAACTAGAACTAAGCCCATCTTCCCACTGGCAAAGAAGAGTGAGATTAATGTGATCAGCTTAGTCAGTTATGGTTTACCTCTCGTACCAAGAAGCAAGCCTAACTCCCCTGAGCCCATTGCTACCTGTCCAATACCTCCAAAAAATAAAGGGTCAATTAGTAAGAAGGAAGAGAGGCAACAATTGCTGGGTAGATAAACAGTTGCACAGGCCACAAAGCTACCCAAGTCTCCAGGAGCAGGAGCCAGCAGCATGGCAACCAGAGTCATATCTGCCTCACTTTCTATCCATCACTTCATCAAGTAGAGTGCTCTAATATTTTGAGTGGATGAAAGGCTTAGGTATGATTTGAAGAGGATCACAAAAAACAAGAACAATATTTTTACTGCCTGTATAGTGTGTGTGTGTGTGTCTGTGTGTATGTCTAAGTGTGTAATAATAGGCATTAGGGTTGCATATAGGAAACATGAGTCACACTAATTTATTTTATTTTATTTTACTGTTTTTATTTATTTTAGAGAGAGAGACAGAGACAGCATGAGCAGGGGAGGGTCAGAGAGAGAGGGAGACACAGAATCTGAAGACAGGCTCCAGGCTCTGAGCTAGCCGTCAGCATAGAACCTGATGTGGGGCTCGAACCCACTAACCGTGAGATCATGACCTGAGTGGAAGTCGGACGCCTAACCGACTGAGCCACCCAGGTGCCCCGAGTCACACTGATTTCTGAAAGAATGAATTTTTAGAAATCAACAAAAACATGTAACATATGCAAAACTATATAACAATACTTACAACTTTAAAAAGTCATGTATGGAGTAGTGTATGTTGTGATAATTAGGTTTAGGAAAAACTTTCTAAGGAAAATGAATTTTTGAAGAGAGTCTGAAGGAAAGAAAAAAAAATAAATAAAGAAATGGGTGAGAAGAGCGCCCAGGGAGGACACTGCACAAGAATCTGAAATGCCACTAAAGACTGTATTTTACCTTTTGTTATTCTTTTTCTTAGTGTCATTATTTTCCTCTCCTAACAACCTCCTATCATTCTCTTCCAACTGTATTTTATAAATAGTCGCCCCACACTGCTCCACTCCTCACCTTCTAGTCACTGCTCAACTCTGGGCAATTTAGCTTTTACCGTCATCACTCTGATAGGCAAGAATAGAAAAGAAACACTCTTATTACCTAGTCTAAACCCAACTCTCCTCTGCTGCTCATCTACCCCCAAGACATGGAATCTTAAGACAGTAATACGATGAATAGAGGAACCTTCCTCTGGATGAAAGTAGGTACTGGAAAAAATTCTGAGTTTTCCTGCAAAACATGTAGATGATCCTTAGTATCTCCCATGCTGTCAGTGATGTTCTTCATCCCCAGTGCCAGTTTTATTTATCAAAATTAGCCCTTTAGCCTTTCTCATTTCCTAAATTGAAATCATTAGGAGAGAATATTAGCTCAGAAGATTCTTCATGAAAAACAATCTTAATGATAGAAGAATAAAAGACACAAGCCCAAGACCAAAAGACATGTAGAGTATTAGACAGTGCTCCAAGAGATTGAGCAAATCCCTCAAATTATTGGGTCTCCGTTTTTCCACATTTAAAACTAGAAGGGAAACAGGGAGTCAAAAGATCTCTATAGAATTTTTCAGCCCCAAAGTTTATAATTTTATCAAAATTCTGTCTCAATAAATCACCAATAACCCTGTTAATTGTTAAATCCAGTAGTCTTTGATCTTTTCTGATTGTGTTTTGCCTCTGCAGCACTTGGCACTTTTGACCACATTTTCTTCTTTCCTTTGATGTAAATGAAAAGTTGTGATTTCCTTAAGAACTGGCAACACTTAAAACTGCTGCAAATGGTTGTGTAGGATGGGTATTGCCCAACCCACTCCATGCAAAGGACATTATTCCAATCAATGACATTATATCTATGCATTTATTATAAAACTTTTCCACTGATGACAGTAAATGATCTTATCCAAAAAACATCCCTGTATTATGGCAATTTTTTTAAAAAGATAACTTTTCTAATGCATGCAGAGTCCCATAGGCTGGCAGTATACTGGCAGCAAGGTCTGTGTTGATAGAACAGAATGAGTTCAGTCTTAACCCAGTTTTTAGAACTTGGGATTTTACTGTCATCTTTGACTATTTCCCTTCCTCAAGAAATGGCCAGCATATATTCAAATAATTCAACTTAATTAAAACGCAATATAATTCATCCTTTTTTTGAACAGTCACTTTTAAATTTAAAAAAAAAAAGGCACACTAGGGCCCCTGGGTGGCTCAGTCAGTTAAGCATCAGGTCATGATCTTGTGGCTCATGAGTTCGAGCCCCACATCAGGCTCTGTGCTGACAGCTTAGAGCCTGGAGCCTGCTTCGGATTCTGTGTCTCCCCCTCTCTCTGCCCTTCCCCTACTCATATTCTGTTTCTCTCTCAAAAGTAAATAAAACATTAAAAAAATTTTTAAAGAAAAAGGCACAGTAGTAAGTAGTTCAGAGAAGCTAACCCTATTAATTCTACCCTCCTCTCCATTTCTCCAGCCACAGTGTTTGTCATTCTCCCTACCTTTGGTCTCATCCTTCACCAATGTATCTCCCGTACCACGACCAGTTATATCTCCCGAAGTAAGACACAGAGCCAATCATCTCTTTTGTTTTCTTGACAACATCCACTTATTGATGAAGAAAATATAAGAACCATCCATGCTCTGGCCCCAGTCTACTCTTCCAGCTTTATTTCATACTTAGTGGGTCCTTAATAGATCTTCACTGTTGGGAGAAAGAGAGTGTGGGGGCGGGGGGGGGGGCGGCGGCGCAGGGAAAAAGCATAGAATGACTTGGCAAAATCACAATTATTATTGACTAAAATGTAAATGTTTATGCTATGTCTGTGGCCTAAATAGAAACAGTTTTGCTCAATCCATTTTAACATCTGATTGAGTGAAATAAAAGTGAAAATTCAATCCTCTTATTTGGAGCCTTTAGATAATTTCATGGGAATTTATAAAGTTCCCAGTATTTCAATCTAAGGACACTCTCTGTTTAAGGCAAAGCAAACTATTCTCTCTCATTTTGGAATCGTTTATTATTCAGAGGCTAGAGAAAAATATTCATTAGTCCCTTCCTATTATTCACATATGAATGTGAAATGCAGAGAGATGCCTCATCACTGAGTCATTCAAAATTTTAGAATATTTAGCTCAAAAATAGATAACTCATGCAAGTTCTCTCCCTGTTTATTATTTCTGATCATTAAATCATCTATGGTAACAAGTCTGTGACCCACCATCTCAGCTGACAGCTGATTTTTTACATAAATTTGCCTTCTGTCAATTTTCTAAATATATCAAGCTCTCTACTTATGACTAAGAATGAGTAAGCATCAAGGAGCTAACCTGAAGACCAGTTCTTGCCCCTACAAAGAAGGTAGATTTTGAAAATGAAACACATTTCCTTTTATTTTCAGAATTTAAAAGCATAGGATAGACGTAATGAATAGAAAATAAGGAAAATGACATCTGAGAGGCACAGGAAGCAAAGTAAAGAGCACTTTCCCATGATTGGTGGGTGACTTTGGTCTGCAGTGCTCAGGGTCTCATGGGTGGTTTGGGAGTAGTGCTGATCTAGTTGCACACGAATGGTCTTCAATTACATCAGTCAGTTTCACATTCAAAATGATGGTTCTGACCCAAGAATAATCCCATTTTTTTCCTATTTTTTCTTTATAATTGAGTGTTATTCTTCTGCCAGTCTTTTGAAGAGCCACACTCCAAGTAACTAAATACACTTATCTTGTCTACATGCCAATTAATTGCCTAACTTCCTCTTCTTTCTTTTATTTATTTGGGTGTGTCTCACTCTGCTTAGCAAATGCATTTCTTTAAACTGTGTATGTCAGGGGCCCCTGGGTGGCTCAGTTGTTAAGTGTCTGGCATCAGGCTTCTGCTCAGGTCATGATCTCACGGTTTGTGGGTTCAAGCCCCTTGTTGGGCTCTGTGCTGACAGCTAGCTCAGAGCCTGGAGCCTGCCTCGGATTCTGTGTCTCCCTCTCTCTCTGATCCTCCCCTGCTCCTGCTGTCTCTCTCTGTCTCTCAAAAATAAATTAAAAAAAGAAAACAAACAGTGTATATCAAATTCTGATAAACTCAGTCATAGTTTAAATATACTGGTGATGTTACTGTTTAAAGGAACTGTTTGATGAATGCTACTAAATGGTAAAAATCCTGAGAGCCACCTCTGACTTTCTCTACTATAAACTCTGGTTCCCACTTACTGAGTTGTATAAAGTGGGATTATATCAATATACATTTTTGCTCTTTGGAGTAAAAAAGCTTCCCAGATCTACTTTTACTTGTTGGTTGTTTTTAATCAAGACATTTTGAATGTTGTTATTTTTTGGATACCTAAGTGTCAGCTCACCACTGATGTTATGAAAGGCGCTTTGACCTTCACCTTTGTCTCATGAGTTTACTCAGCGTGTGCGCCAAGTATTCTTACTTTGGTCGAGTTGATAGTGGCTCCTCGTCTCCAAGTCGCATTGTTTTAAACATGCTGATAATTTCATCAGTATTATCATGGTTGCTGCATGGAGGGTTAGTTTAGGCTTTCTTTCACTTCCCTGAAACCACCTGGTTCTAGAACAACTAAACAAAGGTGTATGTATTGGATAACATTCAAAGGATCATATGTCAGGGTTGGATTTTGTTTGTTGTTTTTTTTTTTTCTTTCAGCATTTCTGGAAAGTGAGGTATGCTGAAACCAAAGAATACATTCTCTAACTGATGAAGGAAACCAGCAAGAAAATAACACCCAGGTTAAGGTAATTTGCTTTAATATCAAAGTCAAAATCCCAAATTGAAAGGAAGATACCCTATAACAACCACTTGATGTCACTGCTGTAGCTCATCTCCAGCTTCTCTGGAAGAGAATGCAGGTTGGCTCCTTCCTAAGTGACCAGAAAAGAAAAAGGAGACAAATAGAGTTTTAGTCTGTTTTCATGGACATTTTTTTAAAGCTAATGATTGTTTCAGTTTTAAGTTGGGTTATTCCATTATGCTGCTTTTTCTTGTTCTGAAGAGAAGAGGGAACTCTGTGCAGGATCCGAGCAGATCCTAGCAGACAAAGACAAATATTTCCTTTCCATGTGTACAGTTCTCAAATTAGCTGTGTAACAGAATTCATCTGAATTCATTTCACAATCTTTGTGAAAATATAGGTTGCTGAACTCTACCCAGAACTGTAGAATCCAAAGCTCCAGAGTGGGGCATAGGCATATTTGTATATGTCTCTCAAAGTGATTCTGAGTATCAGTTAAGGTTTGAAAATCTCCGTTTCACTTTACCCTATGCTTCTCCTAATTTATAATATTAGGGAATGTAAACTGACCTGGTTTTCTATGCAACTAAAGAATTTTATATGTTCATATCCTCATTTGTTACTCAGAATGGACTTTGGGGATGCACCCTCTCCCTCCTGCAAACTATTTCTTCCATCTCTTTCCCTTCATATCTCCTCTTTATTTTTCTCTTCCTTAAGTATTACACAGTATACATTCTCTCAATTGCAACAATTATATGTTTTGCTTTACCTACAGATCTACTTTTCAACTGCAGGAAAGCTGAACTAAGTCCTCCCCTTGCTGTTTGGTCCTTCCTTTTATGAGAAGCACTATACTAGTTCCAGCATTATTTCTAACAATAAAAACAAACACCCTTACTAAATTTACACATTATTAATGTCAAACGTATTTTGTAGAAAAATAACTCCCTTACCTGTCCAGTTATATGCCCAATCCCATACAAGACACTTCATACACATTTGTACATTCTCTCATACAACCCTATGTGACTGATACCATCAATGTATCTTTACAAATGAAGATATTGAAGCCAGAATTTTGCCTCCTCCACACCCACTCTATAATCTTAAGGTCAGAAATTCTTTTTTTTATGTTTTTTTTAAATGTTTTTATTTATTTTTGAGAGAAAGAAAGACAGAGTGTGAGACAGGGATGGGCAGAGAGAGAGGAAGACACAGAATCGGAAGCAGGCTCCAGGCTCTGGGCTGTCAGCACAGAGGCCATCTCAGGGCTCCAACTCACAAATCGCGAGATCATTACCTCAGCTGAAGTGGGACTTTAACCAACGGAACCACCAGGTGCCCAAGTCGGAAATTCTAACACAAACACCTGCTTTGGTTTTTGCTCTCTCAGATACTGCTTTGTCTGATCAGAAATACAATCACAATTTATTAAGTACTCAGTGTACCAACTTCAAGGAAAATCAGATTACAAGTTAAATATAAAGATCCCTACATAATAACATACTATGCAATCATCTTTCATTCAGAAAAGAGTCCTATCATTTCTGGTCACTAGGGAAGAAGACTCAATAACAATCCCCAGAACTGAGAGCCAACTGTGGTGTGACAATCCAACACATTTAGGACATTTCCTAAATTTTGCAGAGTGAGTAATAGAAAAATCCAAACCTTGAACAAAGAACCCAATTAGTGGCCCTGCCTTTAGCTGATACGTTGAAGGTTCTGATGTTTTCCTGAGTTCTTTCAACAACTCCGTGCATTTCAGCTCTTCTGGAGAACTCGTCAACAATCTCAAGTGTTTTGTTTGCTTTTAGACTTCAAAGGAGATTTGAGACTGAAAACAGACTCACCCAACCAATCATTTATGTAAGAAATACTGATTCAATTTTAGCATACTGTCTAATTCTGCCTTTTTCCTGACATAACAACTGGGAAGAATATCAAAGCAAAAATTGCATTGCTAAGTCTGAGAATAGCCAAAACAATGATGATACTAGCACCAGATACTTAAAACACTGCCAAAAGAAAGAAAACAGATATTACTCATTTTGCTAACTTGACTAAAATTGAAAAAGAAATTCTGAATCTATGCTGTGTACCAGGTCCTGTATCTGGTGATCACCCAGCTGTGATATTTTTTAGTTAAAGTGAAATTCACACAACATAAAATGAACCGATTTACAGTGAACAATTCAGTGCCATAAATTACATTCTCAGTTTGTACAACCACCGCTTTTAACGGTGTCGGTTTCAAGATCTTTTTTTTTTTTTAGTTTCAACATTTTTATCATTCCAAAAGGAATCCTCATACTCATGAAGCAGTTTCTCCCCTTACTAATCTCCCCCAGCCCCTGGCAACCAACAATCTTCCTTCTGCTACATGAATTTACGCACTCCTGATATTTCATATAGATGGAATCATACAGGAGCACCTGGGTGGCTCAGTCGGTTGAGTGTCCACCCCCTCATCTCAGCTCAGGTCTTGATCTCAGAACTCATGAATTCAAGACCTGCCTTGGGATCCATGCTGGAAGAAGAGCCTCCTTAAAAAAACAATTAATTGTGGGCACCTGGGTGGCTCAGTTGGTTAAGCATCAGACTTCGGCTCAGGTCATGATCTGATGGTCCGTGAGTTGGAGCCTCATGTCGGGCTCTGTGCTGACAGCTCAGAGCCTAGAGCCTGCTCAGGATTCTGTGTCTGCCTCGCTCTCTGCCCCTCCCCGCCTCCCTCTCTCATAAATAAACATTTAAAAACACTTTTTATATAATTAATTAATTAATAGAATGACACAATGTGTGACCTTTTGTGTCTGGCTTCTTTCAGTTTGCATAATGACTCCAAGGTCCACCCATATTGTAGCATATATCAGTACTTCATTCTACTTTATGGCTGAATAATATTTTATTATATGTATACATCATAATTTGCTTATCATTCATCTGTTGACAGGCCTTTGGGGTATTTCCATCTTTTGGCTAATTTGAATAGTGCTGCTATGAAACATGTATATACATGTATTTGAGTAGCAGGGTTTTCTTTTTTTTGTGAAGTATAGTTGACATACAATGTTACATTAATGTTACATTAATTTCAGGTTTACAACATAGTGATTCAACTTCTTTATTCACATGCTATGCTCATCAGAAGCATAGCTACCATCTGTCGCCGTACAACACTATTACAGTGACACTGACCATATTCTCCATGCTGCACCTTTTATCCTTATGACTTATTCATTAGATTGAATAGCAGTTTTCTTTTTGGAATACATTAGAGTGGATCTGCTGGATCATACAGTAATTTTATGTTTAACTTTTTGAGGAACCACTGTGATACTTTTTGTAGCACATTTCTTCTCCTGCCATCAGCTCTCATTGAGATAGAAAGCTAGAGGAGAAGGTGGGACAATGCCAATGAAACCAGCAGTTCTCAGACTTTTTGGTCTCCATAACTCTTTACACTCTCAAACTTTAAAAAAAAATTTTAAGACCCCAAGATCAAGATCTGAGCCAAGACCAACACTCAGACACCCAACTAACTAAGCCTCCACTCTGAAACATTTTTAAAGGACCCAAAGGGCTTTTGATTGTGCTGGCCATGTCTACCAACATTTATTGTATTAGAATTTATTAGAATTAAAACGGAATTTTTTTTAAATAATGGAGCCATTATATATTAGCATAAGAAGATATTTTTGGTAAGATAACTATTTGTCAAAATTAAAATACGTAGTGAAAAGAGTGAGATTTTCATACATGTGCAGCTAATGTAAGACAGCTAGATTCTCTGGGTTCTTGGCTGGCTCATTTGGTAGAGCATGCAACTCTTGATCTCAGGATCATGAGTTCAAGCCCCACATTGGGTGTAGAGATTACTAGTACCACTACTACTAATAATAATTGTATTTTTTTATTTTGTTTAAAGGAACTTCTTTTTATTTGAGAGAGAAAGCATGTGAGTGCACACACGAGTGGGAGAAGGGCAGAGAGAGAAAGAGAGAGAGAGGATCCCAAGGAGGGATGCTGTCAGCACAGAGCCCCACTTGGGACTCAAACCCACAAACTGTAAGGTCATGACCTGAGCTGGAATCAGGAGTCAGGTGCTCACCCCACTGAGCCACCCAGGTGCCCCAATAATAACTTTTGTTAAGACAGGTGGATTCTCATACCTGCTTTTACCTGTTGTGATGAGTTGTTTTAATGAAGTATAGGGAAAAACTCCAGCCTCACACAGGTATATATTTGGCAAAGGATGGAGCAGTTTAATAGCCTTTTGGGATATTTATGAGCATTTTCTTCGATATACATGAACACTTAAATAGTAGAATCTTATAAATCTTAGTTGTGATGTGGAATCTGAACCTACATTAATGAGTTTTTCTTACTGTCTCCATTAAAATCCATTTGTCTATTCAGCAATCTGACTAGCTCTTTCATCCGTGTATGATTGTAACATAAATGTTGGTACACTAAATTATGGATCTCTTCTAAATGCTGATACATCTGAGCATACAAGAACAAAAATAAATCATATTTTTTAATATCATCATCAATCTCAGTAAAATATGCGAAGCTTTTAAGGTCACAGTGGTAACACATTGTTTCAAAGTTCTTATTTTTACTTAAAAGTTTGAAGCTTGTCATATGCAACAAATACTTGTAGTCGATGCCCTTAAATTGACAGGCTTCATTTATTTTCAAGAAAATAACTGCCAGTTACCCGAATCTGAATGATCATATTTCGTCAGTCCTTCCTAACAGTGAAAACTATCTCCTGAAAAACGAGCCTTGTTACACTCGCAGCTCA
This sequence comes from Suricata suricatta, assembly GCF_006229205.1. Lineage (NCBI taxonomy): Eukaryota > Metazoa > Chordata > Mammalia > Carnivora > Herpestidae > Suricata > Suricata suricatta. Next base: position 74,647,707 of record NC_043709.1, read on the forward strand.
AACAGTTGCACACATGCTTTTCTCCTAACAGTTCTCAGCAGTTGTGTGTGTACTTCCCCCAACGTGGGGCTTGAACTCACCACCCTGAGGTCGAGTTGCATACTCTCCCAACAGAGCCAGCCAGAGGCCCCAGTCATACAGAATTTTTAAACAGCATGTACTCAAGGATCAAGATTTAATAGAGTTAATAACGTTTACTCTTACAGGGTGCCTGGGGGGGCGGGGCTCAGTCGGTTAATCGTCCGACTTCGGCTCAGGTCCTGATCTCGCAGTTTGTGGGTTCGAGCCCCATGTCAGGCTCTGTGCTGACAGCTCAGAGCCTGGAGCCTGCTTCAGATTCTGTGTCTCTGTCTCTGTCTCTGTCTCTCTCTCTCTGCCTCTCCCCCTCACACCTTGTCTCTCTCTGTCTCTCAAAAGTGAATGAACATTAATTTTTTTTTAAATAATCATTTTTACTGTCCCATTGCTATTTGTAAGAGAAACTGGCATTGTCTCCTCGCCTGCAGGTGTGTGCACGTGGAGACTGCAGTGGCCGTGAGGGCGCCCCTGCCTGGCCAGCTGTCTCACCCACCACTGTTCTCCATGGTCAGGGCAGACGTCCACACAGCAGAAAAGGCAAGAGAGTTTCACTATTATTACAAAAATAGTTTTACTTTAAAGAACTCTCTACAAGGGTCTCTGGAATCCCTAAAAGTCTATAGATTATGCTTTAAAAAACCTCTACTCTAAATGTGCAAGTGTGGCCAAAGAGAAGGTATACAGGAATAGCTTCTTAAGGGCAGAATTCTTAAGCAAATCAGTTGCAAAAGTGTCCCACGAGTTGCTTCTGTTGAGAGTCAAGGGGGACAGAGAAAAGAAAAGAAACTATCATGTTCCACGTGTGACTTTCATAATGGAGAGAGAGAGAGAGAAAAGATCTCCTCGGGACCTCAGAGTGGCCTGGTGGTAGCCACTCTTGAGGGGTGCAACAGGTCCTGGAAGAAAAAGATTTTTTAAAAAAAAGGAGATGAAGAAAAAGAAATCATCTTAACCTCCTAAACAACCAAACATGTTAGGGGCCTTTTGAATGGTGCCAAAAATCCCTCCTATGTAACAAATTCTCCTATTATGATTCCTTCTTCTGCATCTGGCTGAGAAAACACATGCTCTAAAGCTCCGAATCACCTTCTAATCCCCATCACCCCCACACCACAGCTGAGGGCTCTTACTTTACCAACTCATCTCCACTTCTCTTTTCCCTTCCAGCCCATTCCAGAGACTATAGATAAAGAGATCAGTATCTCAGATTCATGCCTCAAAGGACCATTACTATCCAAAACCTTCTGTGCTCCTCCGCTGACCATTGCAGTTTTCTCATAGGGTCCCTAGAGACACTTCTCTTTTCTTTTTTTTTTTTTTTTTTTGTTTAAGTATATTTATTTTTGAGAGACAGAAAGAGACAGAGCACAAGCGGGGGAGGGGCAGAGAGAGAGGGAGACACAGAAGCTAAAGCAGGCTCTAGGCTCTGAGCTGTCAGCACAGAGCCCAAAGCAGAGCTTGAACCGACAAACCATGAAATTGTGACCTGAGCCAAAGTCAGATGCTTCACTAACTTAGCCACCCAGGCACCCCAGACACTTTTCTTTTTAACAAAATATTTGTATATGGTTAAAGTTTGAGATGTGCTGTTGTATACCGCGCAAAGCCTACTTCCAACTTTAAAACCTTTGCAGTTTGCACCTCAGCTAAGTTTCTTGCTTTATGGTCCACTGATCCTTTTTACCTGTGGCTTCCAAACCTGGCTGTTCATGAGAATCTCCCTGAAAGCTTTTTCAAGCTTATAGATTCTGGTTTAATTGGTCTGCACTGGAGTCCAGGAACCAGTATAATTTTTAAAGTTTCCTCTTTGATTTTAATATCCAGCTGGTTTGGGAACACTAGCCAGAATTACTTATCAGCCCAACCACCATACTTTTCTACCTCCACGCTTCTGCCGCCCGCCTTAAAACCCTCTACCACTTTCCACCTAATTCAGTTCTACCTACCCTCAAGGTACAGTTCAGTGAAGGAGCGCCTGGGTGGCTCAGTCACAGAAGCATCTGACTTTGGCTCAGGTCATGATCTTGCAGTTCTTGGGTCAAGCAACCCCTGCTTTGGGGTTTGTGCTGACAGCTCAGAGCCTAGAGCCTGCTTTGGATTCTGTGTCTTTGTTTCTCAACGCATGCTCACTCTGACTCTCTCTGACTCTCTCTCTCAAAAACAAATAAACATTTAATGATTAAAAAAAAAAAAAAAAGATCCAGCATTGTGAATATCTAACCACAATGTCTATACATATTGCACCACCTGAAAAGCAATCTCTTATGCGGGGGACTTCAGAAATACTGTTTATCTTTCCATTTTATTTGGCATATCATCCTGTACCACCTTCTTTATTGTTGCTTTGAGTAGTTTTTCACATGCTCTTGTTATTTAGCTTTTGACATACTTTTGTTTTATCTCCCTATCTATGACGGAGGGGCCTCTAGGGCAAGAATGTACCTTTTTCTTTTTGCATACCAAGTTCCTAGCTACTGTCTTGCATATTGCTGGCTTTAAAACAATCTGTTACTTTGACTGCATGTATCTAAAAATTCTAAAACATGCAAGATAATATTTAACATTCACATAGTACTTTATGGTTTATAAAGAATTTTCCCCATCTGTTATTTTCCTTATCACATTAACACTATTGAATACGGTAGTATTTATTCTACCCATCTTCAAGCCAGAAACTAAGGCTTAGAAAAGTCCAATAACCAGATCAAGGTTTAATAAGTATTAAATGACAGATAGGTTAAAGAATTCAGGTTTGGCTAACCTCTTGACCAGTATGCTAAAATTCTTTATTCATCATGCATTTACTATTAATTTTTGATCTGCTACTTTTTATTTTAAGCACTTCAGATATGCAGACAAACACAAAACAAGCAAGATTATTTTGAAGACTAGGCTGAGCTCTTTAAAAATGTCATCTCATTTGATTCTCAGGAGGCAAAACCAATGATTCTAAGGAGAGTGGGGCTTGGGGCAAGAGGGAACCAGTAAGAGCAGTATGAAGTCAGCCTTGCCAGGGAAGGGAAACAAATTGGACCTTAAAACTAGGCAGCCACTGAAAATAAGAGGAAATGACCACCAACAATTTAGGGTGTGAAAAGAATTTTATCCTGCCTGCTTCAGAATGTTTGTTCTGGAGAGTTCCATACTGTGAGATAAAGTTCTCATACGGTGAGGCTGATGAGAAAGATGTTAGAATACCAGGATAATTAATGCTGGCTTGATCCTTTATGCAACTGATTGTTAATGGGGTCACTCCCCCACTTAAGTACTTTCCTGATAAACATCTTTGAAATTTGGTTAATTTACTTAATAATTGCCTTGTTATTCATGGCTTCAAAACTTGATGTTTCTGCTGAAATATACAACATTGAAATATTAGCAAGACTGTTCAAAATGCCCAGCAAATCATTTTAAACCATTTCCGCAGAGGCTCTTACCACAGTCATAATTTCAGAGGGATTTCCTTTCTTACCTCCTCTTCTGTATCACACTCACTTGGATTCCTAGTTGACTTTGGTTCTGTGGCCAGAATATTTCTTCAAAAAGTCTCCTGCTATCTGAATGATGACACTTTAAGCTTAAAAAGAGCAAAACTTGGGGCATCTAGGTGGCTCCGTTGGTTGAGCATCTGACTTTTGGTCATGATCTCATAGTTCATGAGTTCAAGCCCTGTGTGGGACTCCACACTGATGGCCTGGAGCCTGCTTGGGATTCTCTCTGTTTTCTCTCTCTCTTCCCCTCCCTTGCTTGTGCACATGTGCATGCATCTATTTTCTTTCTCTCTCAAAACAAATAAACATTTTTTAAAAAAAGGACCATAACTGGACAGGTTCTAAATTTGAACTAGTTTAGTTCAATTAAGAAGATGATATTAAGGGATTTTAGTTGCTATAGGAAATCTTGGGCTGTAAAAATGAAACAAGTGACCTCAGAGATGCAGAAGTGTGTGTCCTGTCTAGACCTGTCCCTGAAGCCACGAAAATTCAGAGCTTTCCAAAAGGCCTTTGCCCTTTACAAGATTGCCACATGATCCCTAAGTAAAAAGGGGGTGGTTCTGGGAGATTTGCAGTAAGCTCTGGGTTTCAGGTTCCAGGAACATGGACGATTGTGAAAACGGACAATTGCTTAACCTTATCTTCAGTTAACACACCATTACTCAAAGCATTAAGTTTAAAAAATAATCATAGTGAAATCAAATTAGTAAATCAGAATCCCATGTTTTATTATAAACCTTTTTTCTAGGAAAACATACCGAAAAATTGTCCTCACATTTAAACTCTATTAAAGAAGAGAGAACTAAAATTAAAATGTATTTCTATTAGGCACTTACGTAACCAATCCTGTGAGCTTACTATATGTATGGATTCTCAGTAGTACAGATAAATCAGTGAACAAAAAGTTTCTGCTTGCAGAAATCTTATATTCTAGTATGGAAATAACACATATGAACATATCTATCTCTGTAAAGATTACAACTATCAGGACAAGTGCTTTGTAGAGAATGGCAACGTAACTTCTTCAGACTGTTTGACCAGGGAAATGCTTCTTCTTTTTTTTTTTTAAGTAAGCCCTAATTCTTATGCCCAACATGGGGGCTCAAACCCACAATCCCTGATGAAGAGTCTCATGCACTACCAACTGAGCCAGCCAGGTGCCCCAGAGAAATTCTTTTTGAGGAGGAGGTATTTTGACAGATATGAATTATAGGAAGAAATCAATTTCATCAAGCTTTGGGGAAGGCATCTTCCAGGAAGAGTAAGAGCTATGCACAGGTGAATTTCATCAATATATGAAAAAGAACACTAACCCCACCACGCAAGCCTTGCCCACACAATTTTTAAATTGAGGCTACAGACCTAATAAAAGAGAACAGAACATAATTAGTATGGTCTGAATGTTTGTGTTCCCCCCAAATTTATATGGGAAACCTAAAATCCAATATGATAGTCTTAGGAGGTGGGGCCTTTGAGAGGTGGTTGGGCCATGAGGATGGAGCCCTCACGAATGGGAGTAGCGCTTTTATAAAGAAGACCCCAGGGAGACCTCTTCCCCATCTGCATGTGAGGACACAGTAAAAAGACGCTACTTGCCTAAAGTGAATTTTCACCAGACACTGAATCTGTTGATATCTTGATCTTGGACTTCTAGCCCCCTGAAGTATGAGAAATAAATGATTGTTATCATTAAGCCACACTTCTTATGGTATTTTGATTAGCAGCCTGCACTAAGACAATAATGGAATAGCGATGTAAAATAATGGGGTCGGAATAACAACTGTCTAGCCTTCTTATTCATACTCTCATGGTGATTGCTGTTCTTTCGGATGATGGCAACTGTATTCCAAGTGAATAGCACACATTTCTTAATATTATAAAAGTGTTACGTATTTTTCTCTTATCATTATTATAAGTAGGAATGCCACAACAAAGTTAAGCTACACTATTAATCACTTTTGAGATTTTTAAAGTTATTAATGAGTATACTCTGAATAAAATCCAACATGGTGATCATGTAAGCACCAGTGACATCACTGACATGGTGAACACACTGGAACCCCATCAACTTTTGAACCAGGAGAGGACCAACAGCAAATGCTTTACCTCCAATGAAACATGTCTGGATTTAACTGCACCTGATTTCTAAAGATATCCAGATTTTCTCTGGATAAGTTTAAACTCCACTGATAAAACAGGCAGAGAGCTACGTGGATCCTCTCATCTTAAGCAAATTAAGATTTATTATTTCCTTTGGCTTTTCTTCTCTGGCCATCAAAAAATAACAATCCTGCTAACCTCTGAGAGATATGCCAGTTTTGATAATGATCAATAATAATAACAGCAGCTGCCACCTATTGAGCACTAAGGGTATTAGATGGTTTACAAAGATAGCCACAACATCTCCTCCCCTCCCTGCATGCACACGCCCTGTAATACAACTTTGTAGTCTTTCTCTTAAGAGGTGTCATCTCTACCCCCCTTTCTTGAATCTGGGCTGGTTTTGTAACTTGCTTTAACCAATAAAATGTGGTCAAAACAACACTGAGCAAGTGCTGGAGCCTAAGCTTAGAAAGCCCTATTGCTTCTGCTTTTACTGTCTTAGAATGCTACTCCAGACTACCCTGCAAAGAAGCCTAACTAACCTACTAGAAGACGAGAGACCATAGGGAAAGAGGCTCAACCATCCTAGCTGTTCCAGCCGTACCAGTTGATTTCCCAGACCTGTGAGTACGGCTGTCTTAGATTGTACAACCCCAGCCGAAACACCGGCTGCCCTCAGCCACATGAGTGAACTCAGGCCAAACACATGGAACTGTTGAGTTAACCACCACCAGATCATGAGAAAGAAATCATTGTATGCTCAAACTTTTTTTTTAAATTTTTAAAATGTTTTTTATTTATTTTTTAGACAGAGACAGCACGAGCAGGGGAGGGTCACAGAGAGAGAGAGACAGGCTCCAGGCTCTGAGCTAGCTGTCAGCACAGAGCCCGACGCGGGGATCGAACCCCCAAACTGCAAGATCATGACTTGAGCTGAAGCTGGATGCTTAACTGACTGAGCCACCCAGACGCCCCTGTATGTTTAAACTCTTAAATGTTGGGATAGATTTCCTTTGCAAGTATCAATAACTGAATTGGGTTTGGACTAGGAGAGCTAATTGTTTTACATTTAGTATCTAAATGAATCTTCTTAACCTTTAGAGGTCAATACTATTAATGATGCGACATTACAGATAAAGGCCTTGAAACCCAATGAATTTAAGCAATGCCTAAAGCCATATAGTAAAGAACAAATCAAACTCAGCTCTGTCTGGCCTCAAACATGCATTTATATCCTTCTGCCATTCTATGAGGATGTTTTAAAATATCATCCTATAAGGATGTTTGTGAAAGATGGGACTTTTAAAATCCAAGCCAGATTATTAGTATCATTTTTTAATATAGAATGTAACACTTCCATTTTTAGAATTTCAAAGAAATGATAGTATGTATGGAAAAATAACACAAATTAAAAATGAAGATAATTTATTCATGGATAAAAATACCATATATCAATATCTTATACCCAAATAATTGCCAAACAACTCAAAAAGCATATAATGAAGTAATTTTAAAAATTTAAATAATGCATGACACTGTGATGCTAGATTCTCCACAAAGTTATAGAAAAACATTTTTTTTTCTGAAATTTTCTGATACCTTCATAAGGTTAAAGATCACTAAACATAGTTCCTTCCCAGGCATTCAAATCACACTGAGATTTTGTTTCAGGCCAGGCCACCTTCTTCAGGTTCCTTTTGCTCAGCTGCACCTGAGTCCACTCAGAAGCAAACTAATTGACTGAAATGCCTATAGGTGAGAGATTATACTCAATAAACTATTTATTGAGCACCTGATAATTATCTCATTGCTAGGCTCCATGGCAGAGACAAAGTGAGGAACATGGTCTCTTACTAAATCAAGAATATACGGTGGAAATCAATCAAGTTGTTCCCTCCCTTCCACCTCTGTGTCCATCAGATGAAAGATCTGACAGCCATTTATAGAACACTGCGGTCATCCACCCAGAAGGTAGTGAGCTCATACGTGCCCATGAGTCATGATTAAAGGAACTGTGTTTCTTTTTCTTTTTTTTAACTAAACTCTGTGCCCAATGTGGGGCTTGAGCTCACAACCCTCAGATCGAGTCTCACGCTTTACCGACTAAGCCAGCGCGTGGCCCCTAATGGAACTGTCTCCGAAACGTCAGTAACTTTGAACAAATTGCTCATTGCCACCCTCATGATGGCCCACCTGGTTTCTACTTCTCCCGTCACATTTGAGGTCTTTTAAAAAGAATAATTTTCAGACCTACATACTGACGATGTAGCCAAAATAGCAGACAAAATGGACATCTGCATTAAAGATAAACACCTCTACCCTCCTTTCCACTGAAAGTCCCATTAGGTGTTCAGTGCCTACGTATTCAGAGCTTCCTTTTCTGCTAATTCATTTTCATTGTATGTGGCTAATGATAACACTGCTACTCATTGCCTTGGCAACATATCCATTTGCTCAAAGGAGAAATAAAACCTGAGGTTTATTCAAAATTATCTATCTTCCAGGTCTCTTACACTAATTTAGGAAATATTTTTAAAAGACATAGATATTAATGACCTGCAAATAGTAACAGGAAAATGTTTCAGGAGAGAAGACACTCATGAAAATATATTAAAGCTTATTTTTAAAAATATGAATCAAAGAGTTTTGATGCCATTAAGATTCTTTAATGTTCTTCATTAAAATATTATTTCTGGGGGCACCTGAGTGGCTCAGTCAGCTGAGCATCTGACTTCGACTCGGGCTATGATCTCACAGTTCTTGGTTCAAGCCCCACATCAGGTTTTGTGCTGACAGCTAGGAGTCTGGAGCCTGCTTCAGATTCTCTCTCTCCCTCTCTCTCTGCCTCTCCCCTACTTGTGCTCTCTCTCTCAAAAATAAATAAACATTGAAAAAAGTTTAAAATATTATTTCTGCTCCAAAATGTATACTATAGTCTTCTAGTAACTTCACGAATTTTGTGAATATTGGAATTTCCCATATTGGAATTTATAAATGGTTAAAGAAAAATAAAGATAATCCTAACTGTAGGTTTGAAAACAATAAAATATTAGTGCTTATAGGCTATAATATATAAATCGGATAAAAATGCAAATTTAAAACTCAAGATGTTTTGGAATCCTTATTTCAAGTTTCCAGAAGTAACCTCATAATTCAGTTATCTGTTATTTACATTCCACCTCAATATTGATGTGATTTTACTTTTTTTCCCCTTTGGTTGGCTTCTGTTGGTAAATGTTACAAATGAAGGAAGTGAAGCATTTTCAAAGCTGAACCAAGATACTAAAAAGTAGCAGACTGTGGAACAGCCAAACACCACAAAACTATTCACAGCATTTTATTTCCATTTCACAATTTGTTGGCCAGAAGCTATCTTTAGCAGGTAATCTCAGGGCTTGCTCACAATTTAGGAAGTCAACTAAATAGTTTTCTCCGGAAATGCAAAGAACATGACAGGACTTGTACTCTGTAGGAATAGAAACACACCTATTGTGTGTTTTGGGACACAATACCACAGTCGGCATACTTCCTCACTTTGGATGAACTGTTGCTATTCAATAGAATTCTCATGTTCAAAGATATCTTTTTAATGAATTTATGTTTATCTTATTTTCAGAGATTGTTCTACTGAACCATTGAATTACGAAAGTATTCAAAAATTATTTTAGCTTAGCTTGTTTTTTTATTTATGGGAATATTACATAGCTAATTGGTAGAATACCTAGAGTATATAATGATATCTATGTGACTTTTTAAAAGATAACATGTTACCAAAAGAGTTTGAAAGCCTAAATAATGATTGCTAATAGTTGTTGGCCACTCATTATACACGACATAATATACTAAGTTCTTTTTTATTTTTTAAAGTTTAGGGCACGTGGGTGGCCCAGTATTAAAGCATCTGACTTTAGCTCAGATCATGATCTCACGGTTTGTGGGTTTGAGCCCTGCGTCAGGCTCTGAGCTGTAAGCTTGGGATTCTGTGTCTCCCTCTCTTTCTGCCCCTCCTCCATTCATGCTTTGTTTCTCTCTCTCTCTCTCTCTCTCTCTCTCTCTCTCTCTCTCTCTCAAAAAATTTTAAGTTTATTTATTTTTAGAGAGAGAGTGAGCATGCAAGTGGGGGAGGAACAGTGAGAGGAGGGACAGAGGATCCAAAATGGCTCTGTGCTGAGAGCAGACCACCTGGTACGAGGCTCGAACCCACAAACCATGAGATCTTAACCAGAGCTGAAGGCAGATATTTAACAGACTGAGGCCTTTAAGTTCTTTTTTTGAAAAATGCTTATTTATTTGTGTGTGTGAGAGAGCGTGCAATGCATGTGCATGCAGGAGCAAGGAAGCAGCAAAAAAGAGAATGAAAAAGAGAATCCCAAGCAGGTTCTGCAATGTCAGCTCAGAGCCTGACTCAGGGCTTAATCCCATGAATCGTAAGATTATGACCTGAGCCAAAATCAAGAACTGTTTATTTAACTGACTGAACCACCCAGGTGCCCTTATACTAAGTTCTTTTATGCTTCATTCATTCATTCATTCAACATAAATCTATTATGTACCATGTGCATTACTCTAGGGCCTGGAGAACAGCAGTGAATGAAGCATCCCAGCTTTCATGAAGCTTACATTCTTGCAGGAAACAGTAAACAATTAAATAACTGAAACATAAACCATCTTTAATGAAAATAAGTGCTATGGAAAAAAATTAAGCAGCAAAGGGAGACAGTGAGTGACTCTGTGTTGAATGTGGGTGTGTGAACGTACCTCACTAAGACAAGTCAACATATGAGCAAAGACCTGAAGGAGCTGAGGAAATCCAAAAGTGGATCCCAGGAAGACGTTTGTTAAACAGTATTAAGCAATTACTTATTGAGTATTCATATGAACCACCTATTTAATTCTCACAGAAGCACTTTATGGTAAGTCCTTTTATTGCTCCCATTCTGCAGGTAAGAGAATAGAGGCTCAAAAATATAAAGAAACTTGCTTAAGGCCACACTGTTTATAAAGGGCAAATTAAGATCTGACCACAGATCTGCACCTCTCACAAACTGTGAGTAATGCTTTCAACCAGCTTCGTCCTATCCTATTACAATATTTTTACATGCTACCTAAGAGGATAATCAATTACAACATCACACTTAAAAAGAAAAAAAAAACTACTTGAGAGGAAAAAAAGTAAACCAAGTTGGCTCAGGCAAATAAAATAAATGAGAAAAATTCCTCTCCAGTCCCCTGGTTAGATGGGAACACAGCTGACCTTGTAGGTTATGGCTTTCCAGGCACAAAACCCAGGACGCCTCAGCTGGCTCTATGGGGGCTGGTACTGAAATGACCTTCAATGCAGCATTTCCATGGCTGTAATAAGAGGCCAGGAGTAGGAGTGGCGGAGAGAAAGAAGGGGACAGGAACGGAGTCTGTTGTTGGAAGCATCTATCATCACGCCCCCTTCAGGTCACTGATCTTTTCAATTGAATCTCAGCATCAGGGTTGAATGTTTACCTCTGGCTATGTAATTGAACTCTTCACAGGGTATAATCTACCTTAGGACTGGTCCTGCTGTAAGGCATTAAGACCCACCATCCACATGGCTTCACTTACACACCACATTCCACAAGGCCTTAGCCTCTGGCCAGCTGAGAAAGAGTGGCAGAACTATCACCACTCTGTTGTCTAGGCTTTGGGCTCCTCGATTTCCTCTTCACTCCCTGGAAGCATTATGTGTGTGTGTAAGCCTAGAGGTGGATGCACAAGACAAGGAGGAAGCTGTGTTCTCCAGCCACTCCAGGCCTGAATAAATGGAGTTTTGCAGTAATTGAGTGCTTGAGGGAAAGTGAACATACACACCCAAGCAATCAAAGGAAGGATTATCTTACTTAATACCTGGGATGGGATAGAGGTTTTTCTTTCTGCCTCTCAAGTCCAAAGAGGAAAATCAGGACAAGTGGCTCAGGTTGTAAACTTTAAGGTCAAAGACCCTTTCTCTTAAGCTTAGCTCTCAAGTTCTCTCAGTAGTCACCTGCAGGTGAAACATAATTAATAGCATGCTGAACATCATTTGTGAAAAGTCTGATTGAAAGAGGCTATTTCCATGGGCTTCCTACAAAAGCCTCCCATAAACAAGACTTAATCAACATTAGCAGGGCTATTAAACACTATCACCTATTAAAAGCTACTCTTCCCTAGCGCCTCTTATTGGAGTTTCTCTGTGTGGGTGTGTTCATAAGGGAGTGGGTGAGCAAGAGTGTACTGGGTACAATTTGTGTATTTACAAGAGAAAACAGAAACTCTCAATGAGGAAGAACATATGTTTCTGGGACAGCATCTGTGCAAAAAGTACATAGCTCCTGAAGTTGTACTAAGAAAAAAAAACTATGTAAAAAAGTATTTTATTTCACACACGTCATCTTTTTGGCACATTTCCCTCCTACTGTCCTTTCTGCCCACCTTTCTCACCCTCAGGTCCAGGAAAACCACGAAATGTTAAACAGTCTGACAGAGCCTGCCTAACCAGATAGGCTACTCACTCGGGGATCCCAGAGGCAAATCGCAGCCCAGGATCAGAACTGACTCTCCAGGGCACACCTGCCAGAAGGGCGGCCGCTCTGCAATTAAGCGGAAATCACATCCCTTGCCAGAGCTGCGCGGACGCAGAGCACTGTAACCCGAGCACAGCGCGGCCCCTGCAGGCGGTACCGGAGGTGACTCGGAAGGTTTGCGCGACCCCGGGGGCGGAGGGGAGGGGACCGCGCCCCTCCCGAACCTCCCGGCTGAAGCCTGCAACTCACCAGGTGTCGGCGCGCGCGATCGGCCCCACCCCAGCTCCTGGGCCAAGTGCGCGTGCCTGGCCAGAGCCGCGCCCCCTGCCCAGGAAAAAGCTGGACATCGGTTTCGGAGGCCGCGCTCCCTTCGGCACCGGCCTGCACTAGGCGTGGGGGGCGGGGCTGGAGGCGGGACCGGGGCGGGGCTCGCGCCAGTGCCCTGGGCTCTGCTGCAGCGTCTTCCGCAGGTCTCGCGGCAGGCAAGCGGCTCCGTCGCCTCTCCGGCCCCATGGCAGCCCCCGGCTCCCCGGCCGAGTGCGGCTACATCCGTACAGTCCTGGGCCAGCAGATCTTGGGGCAGCTAGACAGCTCCAGCCTGGCTCTGCCCTCCGAAGCCAAGCTGAAGCTGGCGGGGAGCAGCAGCCGCAGTAGCCTGGCGGCCAAGAGCCTGCGGATCCAGGAGCAGGTGCAGCAGACCCTGGCCCGGAAGGGCCGCAGCTCGGTGGGCAACGGTGAGTGGAGCCCCGCGGTTCCCCGCACAGCGCCGATCCCACCCCTTATCCCTTCCCCTACCCATCCCTCATTCTCCGCGCCCTGTTGCTTCGATTCATTGCTTCCTGAGGGTGCGGGACCTGGTGTTCTGCCCACCTGTTGCTCGCCGTCCCTTTGTATGACTCGCCGCTCCTCCAGACTCGGACTGACTGACTTGGGAAAAGCATTCTTCTAAAAGCTTACTCAGCTTCGTCGTATATGTATCTACATATATTAGATGCACGTGTATATCTATGTGAAAGAATTCAGTGCAAGATTTTCACCCCTTCCTTAATACCCCCCCTCCTCCCTCCTCCCTCCTCCAATACTGTGGACTTAATCTGAGGCTCAGGGAGTCTGTAAGCATTGCAGAAATTTGATATCATTTTTTTTCTGGGAGAAAATGCTTCTAGCTTTTATTAGATTTTTTTTTAAAGAGTCTATGACCCCTCCATAATTTTTTTAAAGAAAACCTTAAAGTACTGGCCCTCCCTCTTCCAACCTGTAAATTGGGATTGTGGTGCCTCGCCCAGGTACTTTGGGGCGCTCCCACCCTTTGAGCGGAGGAGTGGTTGATCTAGGAAGTGAAAAAATTGAGTAGGAGGCTCTGGGCCAGGGAACAGACAAACTAGCTGCAGCGGAGGAGGAGGAAGAAGAGGAAGGGGACTTTGGCCCGGCCAGCAGCAGCCTCCCCTTCCTTGCTGCACCCTGCACAAGTCCTCGTGGGTACAGCCCTGGTCTCTCCAAAAATTTAAAAGTGGAAGTGAAAGAAAGTGGTTTAAAAAAAACAACAGCATTATATTAGTAATTAATTGATAGGGGAGGTGGAAGGGAAGACGGCAAGCCAGTTAAAATTAGAGAACATGATACATCATTTTCTCCCCTGCTAAAAGTCAGATGATCAGAGCCACACAGTAACACTTATTGTTTAATTTATTATATTATAAAAGCAGTATGGACTTACTGCAAAAAAAAAAAAGAAAGAAATTGAACAATTAAGTTGGGATATCCATTTATTTCCTGCAATGTTGAACTATAACTTGGGCAATGGCAAACGTAGAACCCATTAGGAAAAGAAAAAAAAACACTTGCAGACCAAAACAAAGATTTAAAACAGCTGTCCTTGGGAAGCTATATTGTTTTCAGTTTGTGTTAAAGAATCCTAAAGATCAGGCAGTCAGTATTTAAGTACTTGAAAGGCAAAGAGATGTTTAATGGTTGTAGTTAATGTAATTGCCTGCTGTCTGCCACAAATTGAACTATGTGGTTTGCATTTATTACTATGCTTTCGAAAAAATGCTTATGTCGTAGGTGTTTAAATCCCCATTTAACAGATGAGGAAACTAAGCAGTTAAGTAACACTCAAGTTCCCACAGATAGAAAGTAGCAGAATTGATATTTAAACCACCAGGCCTAGGGGTGCCTGGGTGGCTCAGTTGGTTACGCATCCGACTTCACCTCACGGTGATCTCACGGTGTGTAGGTTCGAGCCCAGGTGTGTAGGTTCGAGCCCAGCATCAGGCTCTGGAGCCTGTCTTCAGATTCTGTATCTCCCTCTCTCTCTGACCCTCCCCTGTTCACGCTGTCTCTCTTTCTCAAAAATAAATAAAACATTAAACCACCAAGCCTAAATTTTTAAGTCACTCATCAGTTGTATTGTTAAGTTTTTGGGTTAAAACAAAATGGGATTTTTATTAGACCCCGAGGCCTTCCTGATCCCCTCTCATTTTCCTCTAAGTAAAAAAACTGAGGTCATTCTAAGAGTAGGGAGGTCTAGGTAACGCTGAACTGCCACAGTGCATGGAATAAAAAGAACCTAAATTTACATTTGAGAGTCTGACTAAAGACTCCAGGACAACTGAGGCCAATTTTTGACCAGTGGTATCATTGCACCCTGTTAGTCTCTGCAGGTCCAGCAAAGTGAAACCAAACTAGGGCCTTCTTGGGGGGACACACGGGACGCACGTTGTATGTTCTGTCTTGCCCTCTGAAAATGGCTAGCCAGAAGAGCAACTAGACATCAACTATTCAATAAGGGGGGAAATGAATAGAAGAAAAGGGAGCACTGTTGAGCATCTACTTGTCTACCCCTGTTCTAAAATCTTCCTATGTTTTCATTTCATTAAATCCTTAAAACAATTGCATAAGAGAGAGATGAAGTTCCATTTTACTTATGAAGAATGCATCAGTCTCTGAACATTTATTGGATGCTTGACCCCAAACCCACATGTGAATTGTCTTCCCTCTATCCACCATGGTGAATTCCTGTTGCTTGGTGAATTCAGGAACTACCGAATGAGTCTGTACTTCAGGGGCATTTGTGCAGATTCTGAATTACCCATAAGACTCTGTTTGCTTTCGGGCACAAAGTTTAAAGTCTGAAAAAGGAAACCTCCCTTAAAAAAATACGTTATCAAATAGAAAATAGTAAGAAACCCAAAGAACATATTATGGAGTCTAGAAGTAGGAGTTAGACTACTAGTTGAAGGGAATTTTGAAAAGCTTCTGAGAGGAATTGAGATTTTAGATCTCAGAGATTCAGTAGGGCTGGATATGGGACAGAGGTCGGAGCGAGCATTCCAGGAGAGAGCAGCAGGAATATTTCATGGTTCACAGAATCGATAGGAGAGAACAAATCATGTCATGGTGCTTCTGCTCTAATGAGTAGGGCAACTCCTTGAATGGTTTTGCCTTATACTAAGGAACAAAGTGTTTGAAATATTTTGATTACAACAGGAGCTTCCCTGCAAGCTGAAATACACTCAGCAGCCTACACAGAAGTACAAGTCAGGCCGAGAGATAAGGCCGCTAACAACACCTACTTACTCTAAAGCCTCAGCTTTCTGAGACTTAAAAAGGAAATCGGCTTCAAAGGAATTTAACATGTCATGCCAAGGAACAATTACCAGGGATGGTTCCTGTATGTTAACTAAAGTTCTTTGAAAAGGCCTGGGGGACTCGTGATGGTTGTGAGTATTGTTTTTAGTATTTCTGTGTTACTGTCATGTCTCTAAAGTTGAAACAGACAAGCAGTTGTTGAAATAGTGCTGGTCTGGAAAGAATCCTGTATCAACACAAGAAAGTCTGGGAAGAAATGACCCTGGTGTTAACTGCTGTTAGTTCCAGAGCCCTGGAGAATTCTGAATTGTTGACATACCTGCAAGACTGAGGCAGTAGATAATCTGCTGAAAACAGAGATGCGATAAATGAGGCTGATTTGTTGATAAATAACCAGCAAGGGTCTTGAATGCCTCAGTGTATAGGTGGGTGGTTTTCATTGTAAATCATTCTAACTTTTGTTGCTGTTTTAAACTGCCACGCTGAACATTTTAAAGTTGCCTGTAACTCTTAGGAGGTGAGTGGGGGGGAGGGACAGGAAGTGGTGGAGGGGAGGTTAGAGGGACAGGAGATCAGAGGTGTGTAGTAACATTGTGAAATCCGTGTATTCTAGGGAATTTTAAAAATCATTTTACAAACATCATAGAGAAGATATTTAAGAATTGCAAGTATTAGCAAATGAAAAAATTTAAGTGTCCATAGCCTATTTATTACACTTATTTTGAAAGTAGTATTATACTTATTACACAGTTCCCCAGGGTGCTTGAATAGGAACAGTCATGTTTTAAATTGTATGTAATACTCATAAACACAGTGAACAATAGCCTAATAAAGTTTTCACCTCCTTTGGAAATTCACCATAAAAACTTGGTCATGTCATTTACGTAGTTTCTCTGGTCAAGATGTTTTGAATATCTGTGATCAGACAAAAATCTGGAGAAGGGACTGAAAATTGGCTAAGGAAGCCAAAAAAGCAGTAGGCATTATTGGGGAGAGTGAGGTTGGGGTGGGGTGATTGTTCAAATCCTATATGAATTATTTGTTTCCTAAAACGAAATTCGGGGAATGAAGCAGTTCTGGGAGCCAGGTGGTTAGTCACTCAGAAAGTGGGAGCGATCAGGAGGGGCGGGGGAAAGAGTCAGATGGTGGGGTGGCAGAGATACGCTGTTCTGAATGTAGTACATCACTAGCATCACCTGATTTAAGATACCTCTGTGTCTGCCTAAAAAGCCCATGGGCGGCCACTCTTTAGTGTCTAGCAAATCGATTGCAGTGAGTACAAAAAAAGTGTGCGGGGTTTGTTTGTTTATCTGTTTAGAAATTCTTTTGATTATAGTTACTGCAAGGAGATAGAACGTTAGCAGAAAACAATTACAAAAAGTATATTCCACATCCTTAGAAAAAGTGAGAACATGCTGTTTATGGATAACGTTTTGAGTGAGAGTGTCTTAGGATCTTTCAGAATCAATGGAGCTGTAACAGTGTTTGATTTTGATTATAAAAATTCATTGCTCTATGTGTCACAGAGAAAATGCAGGACATTTTCTTCAAGAGAAGACGGTTATTGACGGTTTCAAAAGTCTCCTTTAATGTCATCTGTGCCCTGTCCTAGTGGTTCCATTCATGGGAACAGAGGGGAGGGGGGTACACTTGACTTAGATATTCTAGGTATTTGTTGTTCCTGTTGGCTCATTCTTCTAAGGGGCTGTCTCGCTTATCAGCTTTAAAACTTTTTTCTCATGTATTCAAATAAGGATATTAATATTTGCATTATTTCATCTTTAGGTATAGTTAACATTGATTTTACACTAAAATCAAATTTCTGGTCTGATCAGTAAAAGCTTTATTTATTTATTTATTTATTTATTTTTGCTAAGAGAATGAGTGTATTTTTGGCAACCTACCTCTGATAGTGATGAAATATAATAAATACATATGTTGCTAGAATCTCTGGAATTTACAAAACAGAGTTGATAAGTCCCATAAAAGATCATTTGGTTCCATCTCAGATGATATTCAAGAATTTAAAATCATGCAGTTCTGAGATAGATGTTGGATTCCAGCTATTTTGTGCATGTACATAAATGTATGAAGATGTAAATACCATACTCCTGGGAAAGTAAACAGTAAAAGGCAGTGTTGCAAACAGAAATAGAAAAATGAGGAGAAAACTTAATCTTTGCATTAGAGTGAGGCTGCTCACTTGCCTGACTTCTTATGGTAAAAATAACAATTTCAGGGGTGCCTGTCTGGCTCTGTCGGTTCCGTGTCTGACTCTAGATTTCTGCTCAGGTATTGATCTTGCAGTTCGTGAGTTTGAGCCCTGTGTCGGGCTCTGCACTGACAGTATGGAGCCTGCTTGAGATTCTCTCTCTCTCTGCCCTTTTTCCTTGTTCTCACTCTCTCTCAATATAAGTAAATAATCTTAAAAATTAAAAGAATAACCACCTCAGATCCTCTTATACTAGAAATATTTAAAAATCTATTTTATCTTTTGCGTAATGCTATTAGTGGCAATTGGATGTTAGACATAAGAACAGTTGTTATGCTCTCTCAAGTGCTTAAAATGAGGTAGGGAACTTTATATGTAGACTTAGATTAAAAGGCATATTTAGAAAGAAAGAACCTTGAGCATTTGAAAGTGCAATTTGCTTTAAGAGAATCCATATATTTATTACTTGGAATAATCAGATTTTGACTTAACAGTGTTAATTGAGGAAGCGTCATGATCAAAGGTGTGCAGTCTCTTAATTTCAAAAGAAAGTATTGCTCATTAGAAGCTTTATAAATTATTTCCACTAAATCTTAAATCTGACTAACCTCCTTACGGTGGGAGTGAGGAGGATCCCATGAGAATTATTGTATTAGATTACCTTTTGTCTTTGAGGAAAACAAATGGACCATTTCTTGACAGATATTGGGAACTTAGAGAAAACCAAAATATTACAGAAAAATATTCAAGCCATACAGATAAGAGAATGACAATAAATATTTAGCATCCAGGTGTGGAATCAACTTTGCCAAAAAGAACATAGCTTTTCTACACAGGAAGAAAGATTCTGCCTTCGTTAGGGGGAAAGAAATTTTTCTTCCTCTTCCTATTCCCAGAATGACAGAGAAACAAAATATTTGAGCACCTTCCATCCACTCCAAGGCAAGAGCACACATGTGACTACCGTCCTCACATTCTGGCCCCACTGTGGCGATCCACAGGATACACGTCAACCCGAAGCATCAAACGCAAACTGAATTTGTATAACTAGGATATTTTGAATGTGTAAGGAAATAGGCTAATTAACAATTAACTCCTCAAGTGCTGATGCAAGACTGTACTAGGAACAGTAGTGAAAGATGTGATTCTTTACGTCAGGATGCATAATTTACCCAGAAGATAAACTCTTCCTGCTTTAATCTGGCCTCATTCCAGCCCATTCTCCATCTCACTACTGGGGTAAACTCTCTGAAGTCTCTCTGCATCGTTTCTTGATTTACATTCCTTCGGTTCCTTGCTGTTATCTACATAGCTTTCTACTATGAGTAAAATCGTCATTCGGTATGGCATTCCCAGTTCTTCAGCGTCTGATGCCTGCAACTTCTCAAACTTCATCTTATCACCACCCCTCCCACGCCCCCACCAAACAAACACATGTGACTTATCTTCCTCTGTGTTCCTATTCCTGCGGCCCTCAGTCCTCCCTTCTCTTGGCCTGGTTAACCCTTACCTGCTGCTCAAACTCAGGTCAGTTGTGTCCTTGGATAGACCCTGTCTCAGAGGGTAGAGAAGGATCTTGAATGCAAGTTAAAGATTTGATATTTGCGAGTCACGTAAGATGTTTCTGGAAGAGAGAAACCTGGAAAATGCAGGGGATTTCTGACAATACATCTGGGGATTTGGTGGGAGGAGGATTTGAAAGGAGAAGGGCCAGCCCCTCTGAGTGAATCAGGAGGGAAGAGACCAGCTCTGGCAAGTGAGGGGTAGCATAATGGTGGAGACTCAGCAGGGGAAAGACAGAGAGAGAGTCCCTGAGAGGCTGTGCATTGTCAGTGCGGAGCCCAGCATGGGGCTCAAACCCATAAACTGTGAGATCCAAACCCTAGAGGAAATCAAGTCAGAGCTTAACTGACTGAGCCACCCAGATGCCCAGAAGTTAAAACTTTCCAAGGTGTGTGAAGAGAACTGCGGTTACCCAGAGGTTGCTGGTGCAAGGCCAAGTACAAGAAGGTGATAGCTTTTAGACCTCCAGGCTCTTTCCTCCACAAGACCATTGTCAGCCCACACTGTGAAGGCAACGTTTTGTGAGCATCAGCACAATTAAGGGTAGCGTTTAAATCAACGCTAGTAGTGAACACCTGCTGATTTCTCTGTATACATTTAGCCTTACCTGTTTTCACAGGAATTTCTTCCATTTCTAGCTTTACAAATTCTCCTCTTATGGTCAAATCAGGTTTTTAACCATGCTTGAGTCACAAGAAGTGAGTGCTAGAAGCTGGAAAGAAAAGATGCTTTTCTGAATGTAAATACTACTCCAATGGCAGGTTGTATAAAGGTTTTGTTTGCCTGTTTAGCTGTTCTCAGTTGTCTGTTTGCCATGAGGGAAGATGGAGTTGATTTTTTTAATGTACTCAGATATAGATAATAGAGTCGCAGTAGAAGCTTATCAATTTGATTTTATAAGTGTATTAAATTTAACCAGTTAGGTAATAAAGCTGCTCCCAAAATCTACAAACAAACAACCGATTATGGAAGTTAGTTTATTTTTAACCCTAACAATAATCCATTATTTTGGACAGTACAGGCATCCATAATCAGAAACTTAAATATTTTCTCCCATCAGCTGCTTAGGGAACCCTGTCAGATTAACGTTCAGACCCGGAAAGAGAGAAAATTACATTATCCTGTGAGGCCTATAGCTGTGCAGTCTTCTGAGAAGTTTGGCATCTTTCCACCATCAAAATTAACTCCCATCACTGCCCGTACCCCTACCACTGCTTTGACCGGAACTGCTTGTTATTTGTGGAGGTGGGGTTTGAAGTTGTTCTGTAACTACCGCATTCATTTCCCTTAAAGTGGGTTCCACAAAATGTCAATGACATTTTTAGAAAAAAAGGTATGGGTAATGTTGCCCAAGTAATATTAATTTGAAATAGTTCCTATAAATCATCACCTTCTTTAGGGAACTCTAGAAGCACATTACCCATTGTACAAATGAAATGGCTGGAAAAACCACAGTATTGTGTGATTCTCAGTGGCTGGTTAATCACAAATAATCAGAAAAAGTTAAATTCAATGTCACTGGTAAATTTACCAGAATAAAAACTCTGAGATACAACATAGTGTAAATTTAAAGCACGTACACTAGTTTATCCCTCATTCTAGAACAGATTAATTCATGAAAAAGTGTAAAAAATCCTTTTGTAACCCAAGTGCTATTTTATTTTTTAATTTTATTTTTTTAAAAAATTTTTACAGTTTATTTTGAGAGAGACAGAGACATTGTGAGTGGGGGAGGGGCAGAGAGAGAGAGAGGGAGACAGGCTCCATGCTGTCAGCACAAAGCCCAATGTGGGACTCGAACCCAGGAAACCATGAGATCATGACCTGAGCCAAAACCAAGATTCAGATGTTCAAGTGACTGAGCCACCTAGGCGCTTCCCCAAATTCAATTTTAAAAACAATCCCATTTTTGCATGTTCTTTTAGAATTTAAAAAGCACTTATATATATGCTTCCTCAGGTAAACCTCTGTCTCAGCCACCCTGTTAGTAACTGGAAACTGAGGCATCTGAGTGATTTGTCTTGGCACAGAAAGGAGTGGAGTGGAGGTGCCAGGCCAAGTCCATAGATTCTTCCATTTAGGGAAGATGCCTGCCTTATTTTGTGAAGTAAACAAATACTTTGAAATATAAGGATATCTTAATATTCCATGTTAGAAGATCTGAATTTTCATGTTAGATTTATTTAAAGCAGGATGTGCCTATAAATATGCTGTTTTTGTTTGCTCTGTTGTTTTTGGTTTTGGAGAAGGGCATGGCTGAGTTATATGTGTTCAGTAGTCATCATTACATATTTTATCCTCTGAACAGAAAAGGACTTGTTTAAAGAGATTAGGTTCCATCCTGATTAATATATATCTTTTAAAAAAATTCCACCCAGTTCAAAATTTCTTTAAAATATTAGCATACAGCTGCTAATTCATCTTTAATCCACTACACTGATCTCAAACTCATGACTGTCTAGGCGAATCATTCTGCATTACTTGTTGTTTGAGATTAATTAGCCCTTTAACCAGAGAACCCTGCAAGCTGAGTACCAGGAATCAGAGCCTTCCCAGCACAGGAAGAGAGTCTGCAGCTTGAAGATCCAAGCTTATGTTATTCCTCGTTCCCAACTGTGTTATAGTTATTTTGGGAACCAGTAAACTGGTCTCAGTTCATTGATCTGAAAACTGAAGGAGAGACATCCTTATAAGGACTTATGTCAGGAAATAAAGATTTAATAGTTATAGAGTATTTGGAGTTACCCAGGTAAAGGTTGTCAAGGAAAGAGAATAATAGCTCTTGGTCTTCGTATCCACCCCTATGATAATAACCCCGCCAGAACTTTGGCAAATGGCCGTTTCAGAAAGACCACAAAGCAGTCAAATAGCAGAGACCAATGGAAATGAGGAACCCAGAGTTCAAATGTGACACAAAATCGCTTTGCAATTTAAAGCAAGTAAATTGCGTAGGGCGCCTGGGTGGCTCAGTTGGTTAAGCATCTGATGTTGACTCAGGTCATGATCTCAAGGGTCTTGAGTTCAAGCTCCATGCCTGGTTCTCTGCTCTCAGCACAGAATCTGCTTCGGATCCTCTGTATCCCTCTCTCCTTACCCTTCCTCCTCCCTGTGTTCTCTCTCTCACTCTTGCTCTCTCTCTCCTTCTCAAAAACAAACATTTGAAAATAATAAAGTAACTTAAGTTTCCCTATTTATAGAAGGAGATGATGGTGTCTGGCTTGGCATAACAGGAATATTGAAAAGAAACATATAAAAATAATTAGATCTTTTTTTAAAGGAAGTAATATTGAGATATAAGGAGTTATTAAAAAGCCTTAAAGCCCTCAGCAACAATGTGAGTTAAACATCTTGCTTCAGGAGGCCTGATTGTAAAATTCACTGATTAGCTATTTTGGTAGGATACATTGTTTCACTGGATCTTTTCCATAGATTCTTACACATTCCAAAAGTCCTTGCGGGAACCTCAGCTTGCAAATGGTAGTCCCCTGTTAACTGTTTTCCTGAATGTCTACGCGTTGTTTTGGAAGTGAGGCAAGAGTAATACTTGACACTGGGGGTGATCATGGGCTAGAGGGGCCCCTTGAAGAAACTTCCTTGGGTTTTTTTTAAATTGCACCTTTACATCTTCCACCGTGTTACTGGAATACATTGTTCTAGTTACCATCCACATATGTCATTAGTATTTTCCCCTTTAGGATTGTTCCTGGCTCCTATATTCAGTTTTCATATAATCTAAAATTGTGAAACTATTTTTCTTTTTTTAATTCTTTTAGAATGTTTTTATTTTTGAGACAGTGAGAGACAGACTGTGAACAAGGGAGGGTCAGAGAGAGAGGGAGACACAGAATCTGAAACAGGCTCCAGGCTCTGGGCTGTCAGCACAGAACCTGATGCGGGGCTCAAACCCATGAACCGTGAGATCATGACCTGAGCCGGAGTCGGACACTTAACCGACTGAGCCACCCAGGCGCCCCATTGAAACTACTTTTTTGAAAGACAATAAATTTGATATATATCAATAATTTTCTACTTGGCCACAACATCTGTGGAAAAGACTTCTGTTTTATTGGAGCCAGGAACAGCCTGAACATGCTTCTGCCTCTCCCGCTCGCCTGTCCCACCTTTCTGCGTCCCTAGTACCAAGGGCACCTGGTCCCAGATCTTCAGGAGTGGAGCCAGGATGTTCCCTGCACCTGCCCAGCTGGGCTCCTTTTCCACACCAGCAGGCCCCTTGCCGCCCTGCTTTTCTGATAGGCTGGGGTGGAGAGCAGGGGTGACAGAGGACCACTGGGGGCAGAGCTCTGGGGCCTAGGCCAGCTCTGGCAGGCTGGGCCGGGAGCCTCAGGCGGGCTTTGAGAATTGAGCCCTTAGGGCTTCACAGCCTTTGCGGGCCGTAGAGAATTCTCTCCCCTCATTCAGTGCTCAGGTTCCAGACATTCTCTGTCACTGAGGTTTAAAATAAGGGGTACCTAGCCTTTTGTCTGCCCTTCTGGAGAAATCAGGCCCTGGAAACAGCAGGCGCCTGGCTTACCTCACCCTCCCTGGCCTATAGAAAGGGGACAGTTATAAGCCTGTGGCTGTCTCCCCAGGACCCTTTGAGGCCTGAAACTGTTTACCAGCTAGGTTGGTTGGCTCCGGGAAATGAGACACATGCACAAACACAGTTTGGAATGGATTCATACTTGTTAGTTCTCTGACAACGACAGTCTCCATCCTCCCACCCCCTCAAAATATGTGATTCTATTAAAAAAACGTGAATCTATTGTTAGCCTTTGAAATTTTGACTTTATAATAATCTTGTCGGGAAAGTTTGCTGGTATGTCCCAAATGCGTTGGAAAGACACTGCCTGTGTTGTTTTATTCCCCACATCCTTCATGACTCTGAAACCTGAGAGAGTTCATTGAGTACTTTTCCCTCTGATTTTTGAAGGAAAAAGAAATTTTGATTAAAATCAGGGAACCAGAAATGTCCTAGTTTTTACAGATCTGCGATTATTTTGATTTTTTTTTTTTTAAGGCAGTGGGAGGTTATAAAAGAAGAACAGATAGAAAGCCGAGAGAAGGGGCCACCTAGGTGACTCAGTTAGTTAAGCATCTGATTCGGTCACGATTTCACTGTTCATGAGTTTGAGCCCCACATCGGGCTCTGCACTGACAGCACAGAGCCTGCTTGGGGTTCTCTCTCTCCCTGTCTCTCTACCCCTCCCCTATTTGCTCACTCTCTCTCAAAATAAAAACATTTAAAAAACACTGAGAGAAAGATACAGGAGGTAGAAGCGGGTCACAGGACTGTCCTCCACTGCCCCCTCCTCAAAGAGGAGTCCTTTAAGAGGCCTGCCTCCGTTGAGAGTCTCTACAGCCCTCACCGAGTGAGCAGGCCCGGCGCCGCCTACTCAGTGTTGTCGGGAGGGGGCCGGATTAGACAACCAAACTGGGTTGGGTAAGTCCACAGAAGCACTCATCTGTAGTTCAGAGGTTGATCTCTTCTCTTGCCTAACTCACTACAAATACCCCAACCCCAGGCTTGGCCCTTTTCAAGCTGATCCACGTTTTCTTTAACCACACTGACCCACCTTACTGTTTATACAGGCTCTTTTATCTAGTCGTGTTGAGTCACTGTTAACACTGGTCACCATTATATTTATTGCCCACACCTGCATCCTTCTCAGGACGCTTCTGAATTCCACCCAGGGAATAGAGGTTTCCTCCTCTGACTTAAGAAACAAAATTTATGGGATGCACCACCTAAGCTAATAAATAATAACTAATTTTTAAAAATAGTTTTTTATTTTTTCAACTTTCATTTTGAAAAGTGTATGAAGAATGTTGTGATAATCTTTCATCACTTCCCACATCTAAGGGTGATGTTAAGCCAACACTTAAAAACACTAATACTTGGTATTGGTCTTGATTTCTTAAATTTAAAATATACTATATTACTGTATAATCCTTAACTACCAATTGGCCTACTTAATATTTTATTATATGCTTGGTTGCAGGAAATCTTCACCGAACCAGCAGTGTTCCTGAGTATGTCTATAACCTCCACATGGTTGAAAATGATTTTGCTGGTGGACATTTTCCTGGCCCTAAAACCTATGACATGCTAAAGGTAGGACATCAAAGAAAACCCTACTTATCAGATTACCATGGAAACATTTTTAAGCATCCATATTTTTTGTAGATCTCTATTGTTTTATTTTTATTTTTTTAAGTAAGCTCTGTGCCTAACATGGGACTTGAACTCATGACCCCAAGATCAAGAGTCACATGCTCTACCAGCTGAGCCAGCCAGGCACCCCTTCCGTTATTTTTTAATATTTACCTTTCCCAAGTATTGCAATTTCCTAAATGAATTATATGAAGATGGATTTTGTGTGGACACCATGGAACACGGGGACTTTAAATAGTGTCGCATCTGGGGCACCTGGGTGGCTCAGTCGGTTAATCATCCAACTCTTGATTTTGGCTCAGGTCATGATCTCATGGTTTGTGAGTTCAAGCCCCACCTTGGGCTCTGCTCTCACAGTGTGGAGCCTGGTTTGGATCCTGTGTCTCCCTCTCTCTGCCTCTCCCCTGCTTGCTCTCTTGCTGTCTCTCTCAAAAATAAATACTAAAAAAAATTTTATCGTAAAATAAATAGTATCAAATCTTAGTACAAATAACTTAGTACAAAACAGTACAAATAATGAAGTCTCTTTTTTAGAAAAGGGGCCAACTTCTTCATGTGATTTAGACACAGACACCTTGTGTAACAGTCCTGGAGTGGTTGGTCTTTAACAAAGATGACAACTGACGTATGCCTCATTTAAACTTGATTTCTCGGCAGCCGGGCACCACCGCCTCTTACGAAAATCGCTGGGGGAGAGGAACGGCGCAGTACAGTTCACAGAAGTCAGCGGAAGAGAGATCCTTGAGGCAGCCTCTGAGGAGACTCGAGATTTCTCCAGACAGCAGCCCTGAGAGGATTCATTACTCGCACAGCGATTACCAGTACAGCCAGAGAAGCCTGGCCGGGCGCGCTCTGCGGCACCACGACAGCAGGAGGTCCACCCTCCTTCTGCCGCCTCGATATGCTCGCTCAGAGATCGTGGGTGTCAGTCACTCCGGGGCCACGAGCAGACCCCGCCACTATGACACTTACCACAGACAGTGCCAATACGGGTCTGTTGCCGACGACTCCGTTTTCGACTCTGCCCCCATCAACCCGGTGGTGCTCACGTACCCCAGGCCCGGGACCAGTCACAGCATGGGCAACCTCTTGGAGAAAGAGAACTGTGTGACTTCAGGGCCTGCCGCTGGGCAGGTCAGGCCGCTGGTGCCCCTGCAGCGTGTCACTCAGAACAGGGCTTCCCGGTCCTCCTGGCGTCAGAGCTCCTTCCACAGCACCCGCATGGTGAGGGAAGCCGGGCCCAGCGTCACTGTGGACTCGGGCGGGAGGAGGACCCACATGACGGTTGGACAAGTGGCAGCAGGCGCAAGTGGGAACATGCTCGCGGAGAGAAGCACTTTCACTGACTCCCAGCTCGGGTGAGTCCCCGCGTCAATCTGTGGGACGCTCGGTGCCAGCACATTCTGTTCCCACAGCCCTTGGAGTGTGAGCTGGCACTTCTGGGGCTTCCAGAGATAAGTGATTATCAGGGGCGCCTGGGTGGCTCAGTCAGTTCAACATCTGACCTCAGCTCAGGTCATGAACTCCTCTGGGTTAATGGGTTCAAGCCCTGCGTTGGGCTCTGTGCTGACAGCTCAGAGCCTGGAGCCTGCTCCCAATTCTGTGTTTCCCTCTCTCTCTGCCCCTCCCTCTTTCTCTCTCTCTCTCTCTCTCTCTCTCAAAAATAAATAAAGATTAAAAAAAAATAATGACTTTTCAGGCAGCTGCCTAGTTGACAGATTAGCCTACTTACCTCAGGGACAGGGGCCAAGCTACCTGCTCCTATGGCAGCTTTGTGGTGAAATGTGACATTTAGTCTGTCTGTTCCAAATTAGATGCTGGCTGAAAGGCTGGCCACCCCTTGGCTGTGTGAAAAGCTGCTCTGGGTGGGAGCTAACTCCAAAGGAGACCAAGAAATGGGTACTTGCATGCATTTGCTCAATCATTTCTTGAAATAAAGGAAGAAGGAAAAAATGCTTATTGCCCGTGCTAAGAGTGAACTTCATATGCTATGAAGTTCTGTCCTAAAAGGATGGAGACTTAAGTAAGCAAAAGCAGCTAATTTCTAGGTGCTGATACCAGTGCTTTTACTTTCTGATTTCTAGCAGCAGTGATTTGGAGGGTATTTTTTGGCAATACTGAAACATTGAAATAATCAAATTCTCAAAGTCATTCTCTTGCCTCGTATTGACTTTGTGGTTCATCTAATCTAACTGTTGGAACTTAACTCTTATTAAGGTTTAATGATGGAGTACAAATTTCATGCACGGAGGAAGTTACTATGAGAAAGGTTGAGACATTATTTGATTATTAAATCAGTAATTCCCAAAATAATGATGTAGTGTTATTATGGTAAAACATTAACTATGTGGGGTTTTTTATTTCTAAAATTGCTTAGTGGAAGTTGTCATCTCTCATGATCCCTTTTAAGAGAAATTGACTTAATACTCATTGACTGGGTAGGCCCTGGTGATAAAAGATGTTAGGATTCATCTCATCCTGAAGCGGGCAATATGTTTTATAAAGCAAAGCTGAGCATGAGACTTCTAACATTCCTTTTTTTTTGTTTATTTATTATTTTGAGAGAGAGCCAGTGCAAATGGAGGAGGGACAGAAAGAAGAGGGAGGAGGGGGTGGGAGAGAGAATCCCAGGTGGGCTCCTTACTGTCAGCGTGGAGCCTAATGTGGGGCTTGAACTCAACGAACTGTGAGACCATGACCTGAGCCGAGATTGAGAGTCGAATGCTTAACTGATTGAGCCACCCAGGCACCCCAGGACTTCTTTTTTTTTTTTTGCATTTAAATTCTTTATTTTTTTTCTCCCTTTTTTTTAAGTAGTTTATTGTCAAATTAGTTTCTATACAACACCCAGTGCTCTTCCCCACAAGTGCCCTCCTCCACCACCTCCACCTCTTTCCCCCCTCCCCCTTCAGCCCTCAGTTCGTTTTCAGTATTCAGTAGTCTCTCAAGTTTTGCGTCCCTCTCTCTCCCCAACTCTCTTTCCCTCTTCCCCTCCCCCTGGTCCTCCATTAGGTTTCTCCTGGTCTCCTGTTAAACCTATGAGTACAAACATATGGTATCTGTCCTTCTCTGCCTGACTTATTTCACTTAGCATGACACCCTTGAGGTCCA